>NC_091469.1:77253444-77335944 GCF_036971445.1 Narcine bancroftii
ATATCTGAAACAAATGAGATTTGGAGATATATCTATTAGTTATCCCAAACTCATCCTACTGGTCTCTCAGCTTTGCAAGTCCTCCGTTGTTAAAATTTTAGTGTAGCTGATGCTAAAATGTTGAATTACTAATTTAAAGGCTTTCCCAGACCAGTTTTATCTGGCCTGAATGGATTTCCTCTTTGAAATGAGCATTTCTGAGAGAATGAGGAAAAGCCATGAAATCAGGACAAGTTCTGAGAGAGCTATACACCTAACCTTCAGTCATTACCAATGCGTGGGATGTTTGTACTTCAAAGAATAAGTCATCACTGAAATCTGTCAGCTGCTGTGACTGCCCACGCCACACTCAACTCGAAGGCACTGCAGGAATGTTTTGGCTCTCCAGGTGAATGTGCCTCTGAACCTTTGTGTATCTGGGTCCTTCCATCTGTCACTGCAGATCTTTGAAATTTCACCCAGTTTGCCATGCATAATCATGTAAAAGAGGTCACTGAAGGAAAGAATTTTATTATTTTTTTCTCTTGTCATGGAGAAGGAAGAAGAGTGATCAGATGCCTGCAAATGGTAGAATTAGAGCTGGAGTTACAGATTGCAGAGCACCTTTGACCAAGGAGGAGCAAAAAGAGAATAGTGAAATTGTTAGAGAATTAACACACATTTCAGATCCTGATTGTAGAATTGACTTCATCAAACAATGGTTCATTTAAACTCAAACAATCTACCAACCTGGCAATCAGATCTTTATTTTGTTCAGGCTCAATGCTTTTGTTAAATTCTGTATATATTCATTTCATTGCTGCTTTCAGGCTGCATAAACATGATGACTCTTTCCATTGACAAAGATCCACAGAAATTTCCTAAGACATTTTGCTGCTTATGTTTGGGGCAACCTCCTACAATCTCTCTGTAACATGCATGCGGAGCTGGGATGCCTTCAGTACCTTGAACATTGTTTGCTGCTGTTTCAATAGTATCCTATTCATTTAAAACCATTGAACAGGTGCACTCTGGAGGCTGCAGATGCTGGGTCTGAAGCTAAACATAATTTGCTGGTGGGTCAGTGCAAAGCTCCAGCCCATTACATCAGCCATCTTTTTCTCCCACTGATGCTGTTGAACCTACTGATTTGCTCCAGCAGATTGTGTTTACCTCATTTACACCAACTATGCAGGTTTTGGATAAGAATTAAATCAATGCATCCATTCTACTACTCCAATATTCCCTGACTCCACCATTTGCTCTTGTTCTCTTGTAGAGGATATCATGAGGTGAAGTTGAGCTATCTTTCTTACTGAACCCATCAAATTATGAATATATAAGCTGATTCATTTTTGGGATGAGTCCTAGAAGTCATTATCATGTGCTGGAGAATGGGTGAAAGCCTTGTAAGACATTAAAGACATGAATTAAAGTTGTCAATGTAAGAACAATTAAGATTATCATTCAGGCATGGGTATTTTTCACTTGTTGGTGACTTCAAATCCACATGTGAATACTTTATGAAGAATGGCTAGATAAGAGAAAATTCTTACTACCAGCTGACTGTGAAATTCCCATCACCCTACTTCCAATGGCCTGCCATTTTGTTATGCTGGAAATGCTTTTGGTAGAAAGTTCTTTGGTTATTTGCTTCTCTGTGGTGTTTTTTAGAGTCTGCTATGAAGACAGAATGAAGAGACTTGTCACTGCAGTTAATAGCCTCTGCTGAATATATGGATGGAAGATTTTAGTTAATAGTGAGTTTGGGGAAAAGAATAGCATTGTATAAAGATGATAAAGCCATGGATTACTGGGCAAATGGAGATATGGAGAAATGCATGGCAAGAGCATTTATGCACTTGAGATGCACATCTAGATGTTTGGCAGCTTGCAATTGCACACTGTTCTTTCCCTCAAGAGATATTGAAACTAGTTGTGGTACTGAATCTAGAAGCAGAGAATGACAATTCTTCTCACTGCTACCACACCATCAAGACATCACTCCTGTGTTGTGGGAAGAGTTCTTCCTGCTCTTAACAGCATCATTGAAGACCATGCAGTATTTATAGGCCCCACCATAACTTGTTTTGAGGAGACGCTGAAGTTTTGGGCCAGTCTTGATGCATTAGCAATCTTTTCTTTTGCTCGAACAAGAATATTTGAAAAAGTATCTGCTGTCCACTACAACTCCATCTCCATCTCATAAGTTAAAATTGAGCCCAACATTTCTTACTTCCTAGTTCCACAGCAACCAGTTCACTTTTTTTTGTCTATAATATTATTAACTCTTTTTAAAAAAATGTAACAGTTCTTTTGTGATTTGGCTTTAACCCTTTTTATAATGTTTGATGCAAAATCTTCAGTTAGGTTTTTAGTGTGTCATTATTTTCTCTCATTCACCCTCCAAGATAATGGAAGATCATTGGTTATTTAAACTAACAAATAAAAGTACTTTATTAAACAAAATCACTTATTGAAAGTCAACGTGTAATTCTTCTCTGTGTGATTATTTTAGAGAGACACCCTGCTTCTGGCAACATGCAACAACTATTAATGGGCAAACATTTATTTTTAACTCAAGTTGCAAATATTCTAGCTTGGGGCTTAATCATGTTTCATTTCATGGTCGGAACAGTAGATTTACTTTCTGTCTTTCTGTACTGCCTAATAACACAGCACCTAAATATTGGCTTCATGTCTTGACAGATTCATTGTCTACCATTGATGGCTAATCCACCTTGGTAGCTTTATCCCATTAATCTTATAATCTCTGTGCTTATTTTGAATTTTTAAATGTTCAATTTATCTCCATTAAGATGGCAGCTGTCAATTGACCACCCGTCTCTCCAAACAGTACAAGAAGCAGCTTGACGGTAATTCCCACCTCTATTATATTGTCTACTATCTGGAGTGTTTTTGACTTAAACATAGGAATGACAATGGGGGCCAAGTTGTCATTCGACTGTTGGCCCCTTTGGAACCATATTAGTAGGTATTATTAGAGAAATGAGGAAAAATACTGGGAAATCAGCAAAACAGGTAAGGACCACATTAACAAATCCTATTTTTCATATTGGTTAAATTACCCCAGAATAAGAAATCTCTTCCAATTACATTCTCTGCTGTGACTCATATCCATCATCCTGTCTATTTAGAAATCTTAGAGTTGCTTTGGTTCATCAGCCCTAAGGTATGGACTAAATCTCCCGGATTGCTTGTAAAGATTTGCAAATATTTTGCTTCATCATTGCACGTTGGACACTGATAACAGGTGTGAGTAGTCTGAAAAGAAAATGATCTCTTTGACACCTTTCATTGTGTCTGTAAGCCACAAGTATTTCACCTGGGGTGGATTTCATCATGTTCTATCTTGGCCCAGGTGTATATGTTTTGTAGCTTAAAACACTAAAAAGAATGTAGTCAAAAGTAATGTCATGTTCAGCAATAAAATATTCTCAGTGTTAAACTTGAAAAAGAATTTGATGTGAATGAGTTAGAAACTCTTATCATGATTCTGAAACTTGCTCACAGTTGTAAATAAATTAGTGAAGAAAGTTACAGTATATATTTATACTTGTAATGGCCTTGCAAAATGCCATACCTAAGGGTTAGGGTTAGGGTTCCCTAACCCAGAACTGGAAAAGATAAAAAGACAGTCTTGAAACATATTATGTTGAAGATAAATTAAATTAATTAAATTCCAAATAGAGTTTGTGTAGATTTGGACTTTTTTGAATTCCTGAATCCAAACTATTTGTATAATGTTGAAAATAATTTTAAAAATTATTGCACAAATATGAGCCAACTCATCAATATTTTGTACAAATTCAGCATCTGTTACATAGAAGGCCAGAAACTAAACCTTCATGGTTCTTATTCTTGTCAACTTCATTTAATACACTTCAAGGATTCCGTACCTTGTTATTAATACTGATAGTGGTCTCTAATGGTACCTTAAAGGACTGATGTTTATTTCCAAGGAACCCCAAAACATTAGGTAAAGCATGTCTGATATACTGCTAGAAACTTGGAACAGATATGTGGGACATTATACAGCTATCGTAAACTCCTAAGCACCAAATGAAGCAAAGGTCTACATACACATTGTCCAACTTAAACTACTTAATCTGGAGTACTCACTGTAGCCTGCTCTACATCAGTGAATCCACACAGGCTCTGGGCTGCTCTACATCAGTGAGTCCACACAGGCTCTGGGCTGCTCTACATCAGTGAGTCCACACAGGCTCTGGGCTGCTCTACATCAGTGAGTCCACACAGGCTCTGGGCTGCTCTACATCAGTGAGTCCACACAGGCTCTGGGATGCTGGCAAAATGCAGCCAAAGGTCTTGTAACAGGGCTGAGAGCTCATGGGAACCAGGTATCGGAACTGGGATTCTAGTGGGTGATGAAGGCAAGAAGACAAGAAAGGAATCTCAGGATTGTATATGATATCATGTATGTACTCTGACAACAAATCTGAGAAAGGCCTCAGGCACTGAAGGCTTCCTTATCTTGTTGGAGGTTAGGACCTGGAGCTTGGGCTGCCAATGGTTTGAATAGGAGTCTGTGCGGCTGCAGAGGCTGCAGGGGTTGGGGGTGGAGGGTTGGGGTGAGGTCTGGCTGAGGTGAATCCATGGATGCTCAGTATCTCTGAAGGGAATCTCTTTCTTTTAAAATTATTTTTATTAAGTTTTATCATGAAACAAATACATTGTTAAGTCCATGTAAATTAAATATATATTTAGATTGGTATCATATTATATAGAAATAATAATACATGGACTCATATTCCAATCCATACATATATTGAGTAGTATAAGAAGAAAAAGAAACACTAAAGAAGGGAATCCCTTTTACTTCTCTTTCTCCTATTGTTATGGACATGGAAACTCTTTGCCTTATGGCAGACAAAATTTGAAGTATAGGATGTATATTACATTTTATGTATTAATACATGACAATAAAAGAAACTTTGAACCTTGAACCTTCAAATGTAGATTGGGCAATTGTTTCACTAAGCACCTATACTCTGTTTGTGGCTCCAAGCTATAACTTGAGGTTACTAACCATTTTAATTTCCCCTAAGCAGTTCCACACAATGTGTCTGTCTTCAGCCTCATCATTGCCAGGATGAGGTTAAGTATAAACTTGAAAAACAGCACATCACATTCCTCCTGGACAGCCTTAAACCCAACAGCAAGAGCATGATTCTTCTAAATTTAGGTAACTCCCACCTCTATCCAATTCCATTTATTCCTTCTCTTCTTTGCCGACTCCTATTCTTATTTTAACTTTATCCTCCCTCTACCTTTGGTTCAGTGATCAGACCTATGGTTTCTCCCTCTTCTTGTCTCTCCACCCTTCCCGTTTTCTGATCAGTACTCCATAACTTCTTAGCCCCTGCTCAGCTTCTTCCCACCCCCACCCCTATTTTTCCCCTTTATATATTTGACAGTAGCTCTTCCTAATTAGTCTCAATAAATGATCCTGACTGGAAATATTAAATGACCATTTCCATCCATGGCTGCTGCCTCGACCCGTTGAGATCATCCATGTTCTCTTTGTTCAATCCTAAAAGTTCTTTAATTCAAGGTGGAATTGGTGTTCTTCCAATGTGCCATTTGCATTATTAGTTCTTTGTTTATGTTGTGCATTTGGGGATAGGTGAATGTGCAGAGCCCAGTAAAATAGTCGCTTTCTCAAGCTATGCTAGAATCATAGAGTTAAGAAGCATGGAAAAAGGCCTTTTTTACTCAAGGTGCCCATGCTGAGTCAGATGCCTGCAAGATTGGTCCATATTCTTTGAAAGCATCGTTATCCATGTATCTGTCTAAATATATTTTAAATATTGCAATTGAGTACTTTTTCTAGCAATTCATTCCTTGTACCCATCACCTTCTGTATGAAAATCTTGCCCATCAGGTCCTTTTTAAATCTTTCCCCTCTCACCTTAAATTTATGCCCTCTAGCTTTAGCTTCCCCTATCTTGAGGAAAAAAAGATTGTGACCAACCATGATATGCTACATGATATTATATAATGTACCTCTATAAGGTCCCTCCTAGCCTTATATGTTCTGGGGAAAACAGTGCCACCTAATCCAGTCTCTCATTATAACAAGATATTCAGTCCCACCAATATCCTTAATACATCATCCAAAATCTTGTACTTTATTCCTGACCAATGGAGGAAATTGTACCAAGCCTTCTTAATTACTTTATCTATTGATTCGCAACTTCCAGAAAACAATGAAAATGTTCTCTTTGTTCTGAAACACTTTCCAAGGCCTTGCTATTTACTATTTACTTTTACGTCCTGCCCTGGTTTAATTTCCCAAAATGCCATCCACGGCTTATTTTCCAAGTTCACTTAGATCCAGTTTTAATTTTAGATAATTCTGGACAATGAAGATTTTGCTTCCTGAACACGTGGGTGTATTTTCAGGATTTTTGGCTGCTAATATGAAAATCTCCTTAATATTTTCCTATCATGCACTTTTTTTTAGATATAACCTATTTTTGTGATTTCCTGTTATATTTTGTCTATTTCAAGTATACATAATCATGAAGCACAATATGTGACTGAAAAATCATTTTTCGCATTCGCACTTGGACTTCTTCCCTGCTGATCTTGGTGGAGTCAATGATGAACATGGTGAAAGGTTTCACCAGGAAAAAAAATTATTGTCCATTGTACCCTTCACAGTCCACTATGCCACCAATTTTGGTGTCACCTATAAACTTACTAATCATGGCAATGATTGCGTGGACAAGCTCCAGCATGGTAGGCTGATCTGAAATGCCAGATCACATGGGATTCAGGGTGATAGAGGAGGGTTGTTATTTTGATTGGAGATCTGTAACCAGTGGTGTACTGCAAGGATCGTTGCTGGGTCCACTGTTGTTTTTCATCTCTATCAATAACTGGAATGAGAATGTAATTAGAAAGTTTAGTAAGTTTATGGATGGTCGTCTTGAGATTAAGGATAGGCATGTTTATCAACTTGTGGAATTATCTTCCTCAAGTACCGTGAAGCTCAGTTATTGTGCCCATTCACTTTCAAGATTAACTGATTTCTGAACATGAAGGGAATTGTGGGAAATAGAACAGTGCTCTAAAAAGGCATTCAGTTTGGAAACCAGTAATCTTGATTGATGTTGGATAAGACTGAAAGATCGAGATACCTTCTCTTGTTTTGATTTCTTTTGTACTTTCAAAAAATAAATTATCCCAAATCTGTATGTAGCAAACTCAGATAATTTTATTACATAAGCTGCTAAGAGGGAAATAAGAATTATATCATGGAAGTCCCAAACAGTGAACACTTATTTACCAATCTTATTCAATAGCATTATGATGGCTTAAGTATCCATCAATATCATGGGATTATAACTGAACAGGAGAACAAATGGATCATATTAATGTGCTTTAAATGAAGGCCAGATGACAGAATGACCATCACAAAGTAGCTTGCCTGATTGATGGGACACAGGATGTGTTGGATGTGCATAGTGCACTGCAGCTTCTCACCTCAGCTACGCTGGCAATACCTTCCATTTTTTTTCAATCTCTACCACCCAACTTGACAATGGAGATAGGTACAAAATCCAGTTTGGTTTGGAGATAAGTTGTCATTGTTTCCTCAGTGTTGATTCTAAATTCTGGAGATCGCTAACCAACAACATTATGAGACCACCAGATTGAGTATGATGGTTTAATATGATGCCTTTAGCATTGCCAACTCAAGACAATCGGATATGAGGAATAAATCCTTCCACTGATCCCTACTTCCTGTGAAGTGATTTTTTTTTCCCAGTAAATACAAAAAATGGCCTATTATAAAGAAATACCAGTTATTACATTTGGGGTAATGATTAAATGTATAAGATGAACACTGTTACAACAGATTCCTCAATTTTATTTTCACAAATATAAATGGCATGCAAGAATATTTCTAGCCTGTTAGATCTAGTTTACATGGCCTGGTGTCTCTTTAAGTATTTTAAATTGTGGAACATTTGATTGTTCTTTTCAATCCTTTCATTCATATTTCTGTTACAAATATTTCCAAAACAACAGGGAACTTAAAATTGTTTTTCGTAGACTCACTGATTTTAAATGTACCTTATGTACCTTTTTGATTTAGACAGTAATAGATCTACACATTGGTGATGGTCTGGAACAATAGTGACTCTATATATTTTGAAGGAAATTCATTTGGATATGAATGATTTATCAACACATGCTGATACTGAATGATTTCAGACATTCAGAGTGCATATGACAGCAATAAGGCTTGCAAAATAATCTGGCCAGCGAGATTACATGAGTGAAAATTGCATAACTTTTACTGTCATGAAATTGATGTTCTCATTTATTCACATTGGTTTCTATGTTTTAAGTATTAAAAATTGACTAAGAAATCATACTTGGTCATGTTGCTCAAATGGAGGGACATTACCCCACCTAATTATGCTCAATGGCTATGCTGTGTGAGATCATGTCATGTTTAAATTTAGAGATTAAATGCTCAATTTCCACTATGAATTCAAATTTTCAAACACAGTGGGGACCCTTTCTGAGTTACCTTTATAATCTCTGATTTGTTATGAAGGTAGAAATGTTGATTGATGAGGTAATTTGTCACTGAGAAAACACACAAATGCTGGAGAAACTCAAGAGGTCAAACAGTGTCTTTATGTAGTAAAGGTAAAGATACATCACCAATGTTTCGGGCTTGAGCATGTTCCCCCACACCATGATGAAGGGATCATCAAAGGGATCCTTTGCTACATAAAGGCACAGTTTGACCTGCTGAGTTTCTCCAGCATTTGAATGTTTCTTCACATAACCACAGTGTCAACAGAATCCTACATTTTACCTCTATTACTCTAATAAGAATTCTGTCTTCTTATTTTTTGGCCAAACAGCTTCTTGGTAGTCGGGTTAGATTTTTAAAAAATAATCAAATAATAATATATCAATACAATATAATCTGTTTGATTAAAATGTGGGGTACTTGGATGAAATGATATGATTTAAGTGTTATGTATCTTCTTGACTTTTAACATATATCATATGTACTCTGTATTTTTTGATGTGAAATTTCAATGTTAATAAAAATACTGGAAAAGAAAGAAATCACACTTAATTGTATTAAAATTATACATTTCATTATATTGTTTTTTTTATTACAGAAAATTGGCAACCCACAAGTCCAATTGCTTAAGAGTAAAATACAAAGGTCTGCAAGCACTGTGGTTGAAGTTAAAACTCACACACAGTCCAGTTACTTACCCAGACAAGAGTTTGGTGAACTGGAGAATTGCTTCATCTGTTTTAATTCCTTGATAAATAGTCCAAAATTCTCTGTTATTTTTAATCATATTGTTGTGACATTGTGACAGAGAAAATAGATATGTTTTTGCGAGATAAATTGGAGCAGGTATTATTAGTGTAGGTCACGTACAAACACTTTAAAACAGATCTTATTTAAAATACTGGGGCTCTGCTAATGCTAGACATGTCGGGGACTCAGAGCCTTTGCAAAAGCTTTGGAGAGTGCTCAAGAAACTTCACTAATGGATTGTTGTTTACAGAAAGGCAATGAAATAGCTTGTTGGAGCTGCATATTGTCTGGAAGGGAACTTGCTCTTCTAAGAGGGTCATGTGGTTTTGCAAGAAGAGTCAAACAGGATTTTTCTGTGTGTGTGTGTGTGTGTGTGTGTGTGTGTGTGTGTGTGTGCGTGCGCGCGCGCGCGCGTGTGTGTGTGTGTGTGTGTGTGTGTGTGTGTGTGTGTGTGTGTGTGTGTGTGTGTGAGAGAGAGAGAGAGAGAGAGAGAGACAGAGACCAGTTCTACAGTGTTACAGTCAGCAACAACAGCTGTGACTGGAACAGGACAAGCTGGCAAGCTTGTAAAAAATCCCATTTGGAAGATGGGTTGTGAGTGCATAGTTTAGCCTGGTCAAAGCCCTTGTGGTTAATACAAGAGAAGAGGACTGGCTGTCTGATGTTTCACTTGGAATAAGAGAAACAAAAAGGCACTCTGTGGTGACCTGAAAGAAAGAGATTATCATCTGGAGAACCCTGAGGGGGGAAGTTTTGTCAGCAAGACACTAGAGTGGCTGATTAAGAAGGAATCAGTTATGGATGTCCTGGAACAACAAATCTCTCTCTGAAAACCGACAAGAACCTTTCTGAGCAGTAACCATTTACCTTTCAAGCACCAAAGCCTGGTGAATTTTATAAATGTTAAATTCTGTGCACAGCATAAGAATTGTCTGAAACCAGTGAACTTGGAGGAATGAGAAGTGAGATTGGACTGTGAATCAAAGAACTTTTCTGAACTTACACACACATTACATACATGTGTACTTAGAATTAGAAGGGGGTTAAGTTAGGTTAGTTAAGTCAATAGTGATTAAGTTAAAGTGTAATTCTGTTTTCATTAAAAGCGACTTTTGTTTAAGTAACCATTTGCCTTGGTGAATATCTATTGCTGCTGGGTTTTGGGGTCCTCTGGGCGTAACAACATGAACATGGAGCCTGAAATGTGTTTGTTTCCCTGCAGTTTCCATGGGGAAAAAAAGCATGCCCTGTTAATATTATGCAGATCCAAAGTAGATGGACTAACATTAGCCCACATTGAACTTTGTCTGCATTGAACTATTTGGAATTCCATATTTAGATTTTGACATCATATATCAAGTAAGATACATTGATTTTGGCAAGCACAAACCACTGGTTCACAAGAATGATATTTCAATTTAAAATGTTAAGTTATGAAAATTGCGAGTTTAGAATGTTGAAGAGTGTTCTAGTCAATATTTTTTTTAATTCCCAGAGGTGAAATATGGATGATACATAGCAACTGGTTCCTCTGATGGAGGATTCAGAACATAATAATATTAGTTTAATATTAGAGCTAGGCTATTTAGAAGAAATGGGAGATTTCTGCTGACAGTTTTCATGTGCTATTTAGTTTTGAAATATAACATTTTTATAAATGAAAATCAAACCATCTCATTGTCAAATTTTATATTGATCAAATTGATGACAGATGAGAATGAATGACTTCATCAAACTTGGTTAACTGTTAGGGGAGATAATTAGTTGGCTTTAAATTGTATATGTTCGATGTGCCTTAATTTTTGTCCATCTGCATGCAGACATCCATGCCATAAGGTGTGATTAGATTGCACCGTCCATCCATAGTTCATGCAGTGGCTGTTGTGCAAAATTTTTGAAGAAATGTAGTAAAGTCAGTAGGATATGAATCATCTTTCAACTATTCTAATAGATGTAACATCTTATTTAGAAGTTTTCATTAAACTTTGCTCTTCAAATTGTTAATACCAGTTACTCAGAAGTAAAACGTTTTTTTTTCCACAATACCAATGGCAAGACCATTTCATATATAATTCACTAAAATAGCAGTTATGGTGATTTGCACAATGCCACGTTCTTAATTTTGAAAGGCTTATTGCATTAATTAGTAACAATTAAACACTAATAATGAGATTTCATTGTAGAGCTGCTCAAGCACAAAACAAACCACACAGAGGAATACATTTCAATTAGAATTGCCTTGAGAGAGAAGAAAATAGCTTTTTATGCCCCAAACAAAAATAAGTAAAAAATAGTTTTGTTCAGCGTACTGAAATTTACCTTGTACTGACGACATAGTTACAGAAATATGGCTTTAATTTAAAAATTTAAAAATAATTGAAATCTAACCATTATATTTTCATCAAGAGAATAACTGCAAATGATTATTGGTAGTTGCTAAGGAATAATATCTATGACAAATTGCACACATCCCTGATTATGTCATGTCATGATGCCATGTAAGAACTTAATCTTGTGAAGAACTTCTATAAAATTATTTTCATTGTGATAGTTAAAATCTTGATAAAAGAAGTTTCAACCCTCTGTGGAGCTGATCAAATCTATTTGCAATTGCCTACATTTTATTCGTTGTGTGAAAAAAAATCTTGTTTGATAGAGAAAAAGAAACAGCCACATTAACATTTGAGTCATTTAAGTGAGTAACGTTTTCTTTCAATGCAACTACATATAACATTGGTTTCACTTTTAAATTGTTTCGAAGAAGAACGTTTGCGCGAAATATCGTATGGTAATCGTACACTGTCACGCAGTTTAATTCGCTAATCGGCGATTTATTCGGTCTATTGCATTGGGAGGGGGACAGAAAGTCGATATTCATTTTAATAGATCCATTTAGCTTTGAAGAGGAGGATAAAATCTGATTTCTCTTAGTATTTTGGGCAATGTTCATCGCTATTTTGTAACCATCTATCCAACATCGGCATCGGATAAATGTAATTAATTGTCATATGTATAGAATGAACTTCAGTTGTAACAATGAATAAGCCACATTGGTAGTTATATTGCACTCGTCAGGAATATACGTATTAATAATTGCCCCAAAGGTAACTTCGTACGTGGTGAAAAGCAAAATCACGAAAACATAGAGCCAGCAAAGGACTTTCATCTATGCCAATTATCCGTAGGGATTTAAAATCAGTTCACTGCGTCCCTGCACAATTAGATGATTAATATGCTCGATCGATGTCAACTACGATTATTAATACAGCCTGGTTAACATTTTACTTTTTATCGATGTTTTGGGGTTTTATTAACTGATCTACTCTTATTACTTCAAAAATAAAGCACTGACTTCATCATTACTGACCAACGACCCTCGCATTATTTATGTAAAAAGTTGACATAGACTTTACGATTGCACAAACTAAAATTAAGTGTCAGTTCGTCTAATTATGATATTGCATCGTTTTATTTTGATAGAAACAAATTTTAAATGTTGCGTTTGTACGTGTTCATTTTAAAAGTAGCAGCTACTTTTTTATACAGCGTTCAATATCGGAACGTTTTCGATATTAAATGCAGCCAGATATCAGCCGGATATTGGTGGACCCCGACAAATTATACAAATGCGTTAAAAGATGTTAGAATACAAGCGAACAGCCCACCTTATGGACTTTTTATAAAAAATATGACCAAGGCTGTTATAAATTAAATGACTGCATTCAGAAAACTTGCATTGAATTGCTGAAACAAGAAGTTTCCATGTTCATGGCGTAAATCGGATCGAAGAATACATATCCAGCAGACTAAGGGAAAGCATAAAGGCAGGTAGGTGGAAGTTAACATGCCCAAACAGATGGAAGTTAAGATACCCAAGCATGCCCCTATCCAGTCAATTAATCCACACTTTCAAGCATGGAAGCGAATCTTCCTCCCGCTATTGAGCAGACTTGTCTCCATAATTTCCATACTCCCTTCCTCCTCATCTCTTCCCTCTCATCTTCATAAAGCTATGCAATATAATTTTTTAATATTTACAAAGTTACTCAGCCTTAGAGAGAGTTAAGAGCCTTGTAATTCTATGTATTTTTTTACCCTTTGTTCTTCCTTTATCTATTTAATGTCTATGTAAGGCGTCTACCCAAAATGAATGGAAATAACCTGTTTCTAACGACCCTTTCCATCCTTTCAATTTTTTTTGTAGAATTGCCCACCAGTGAAAGATTCTGACCCACGGAAATGTTGACGTCTTTCCTTGTATTTGTTTTAACACATCAGTGTCCTTACTACCTTGAATAGAGTGAGTTTCACTGTCCTTCATAGTTCAATGTACTGAAGACTAT
This sequence comes from Narcine bancroftii, assembly GCF_036971445.1. Lineage (NCBI taxonomy): Eukaryota > Metazoa > Chordata > Chondrichthyes > Torpediniformes > Narcinidae > Narcine > Narcine bancroftii. The sequence goes on from NC_091469.1 coordinate 77,267,119, forward strand.
AAAGGAGATTTTATCAAGTACAATTAACGGTATTTAAAAAAAAACCTTTGAAGCGTGCAACAAACCTCTGCAATTTTACATGCTACCTGTAACGCAAAAAAAAGTGCTTCTCAAAGAATTATCAAACTACATTTGACACCAAGCTATTCGTTTAAACATTTGAGCATTTGACCAAACATACAAAAGAGAGTGAGGAAAATGGTCGAATATTGCGGATGTATGGCAGGTCAAAAGAGAAAGGAGTTCGAGAAAGCGCCCAAGGTATTCTGGAATTTAAGATCGGCTACTGAGGGCACGGCTTCGAGTGGTAGAGCAATTCAATCCGGTATTATCACAATTCCAGACTGGATATGGACAAGGTTTCACATAGGCAAGTTACTTTAAGAGAGGACGCTTTTCCAGGGTTGATGTCGATCAGCACAGATGGGGCTGGTTGTTGAACGGGGCTGGATGTTTGCAGTATAAATGTAGGTTGACAGAGAGCAGAACGAAGTAGAATGAACAAAGTTCGACATCAATCTACCTATTCAATATATTGCAATAGAGAAGTTCAAGATATTTTGAGGAGGGGGACACGGACTATGCAAAAAGGCCGTCGATGTGATTAATTTGAATTGCTTTTTAACGTCCGTTACCGAAGAGGCGAGATCAAAGTTTTACCCCTCCGTCCGCCTCCATTGCAGAGCAATGACTTGATTTTTTTTAGAAGTGTTCTGCAAGAGAACGAGCTTCGTGCAGTTCTTACATGAACTATTCAATAATTAATCAGAGAAACAGAAACGCAAATTCAGTCATTGGAGGGCATTTTGAAGATACACTTGGATCTTTTCCTTAAATACTAGTTTGTAATTGGTAGATGTATCTTACTGTAGAGGTTCGAAAGAGCCTTGTCGTGATTCGACGAACACGTTTAAAGATGCAGATGTATATCGTGGCTGAACTGGTACGATGTATTCGATGTTCAATCACCGCACATAAACGAAATGATTCGTTCTCACTTTAGATAAACTCATCACCAAGGCATTAAAAATAAAATGACAGATTTATATCAAGTTATCTTCACATTTTTTATTTGTTTTGATTTGTTTGAAACGTGCATTCTGATTGATTTGCACACGTTTGACACTTTAGTCTTGACCATGCTTGGTCTTCAAGTGCCTGAAGGCAATTATTTTGGTGTAAGTCAGTGCTGGATTTTATGCCTGTGTATTTCACTCCTGTTCAAAATACGTTAGGCTACATTTCGCAGGAATAGATTCCGCGTCGGAATTCATAGAAACGACACACGTTTTATTGATTGTGCCAGTCGTAAGATAAACCGTTTTGTTTGGTGTGAGGCAGCAACAGGTTAATGACTTGTGTAAGACATGGAGATGGCGCCGACCACCATGCGCCCAATACGAATCGCTTTTGGAACCTGGGTTTCATTTGAAAAAGGCACCTAATTTATTTGACCCGTGCAATTCAATTTAGTTTGTAAACAAACGATTCCCTTTTCATATTAACATCACTTCGGAGCGCCTTCCCCCAATACACCCCATCGGCAATTTTCCACGTTCTAAAACAAAAGTGAGGATGTTGAAAAAATAATTGTTAATGAAATGCCAGCCACGTTTCACATCGGAGTGGACAATTCGCCAAAGTTCCTTTAAAAAGAGAAAACAAATCCATTTCATTGTATTTTTCTGGGGTTTTTTTCGAATAAGAGATTAAGCAGCAATTAATGCATATGGACCATTATTAGCGCTCTCTCCAAACTCACATTTTGCACGTCTATTTGTGTTGGTCAAACGTCTTATTGCATTCGACATAATCTATGGAATGGAATTATATTTAAACAATTTGATTCGGGTAAAAAGATCACCTTCCCTTTATTGTGTTGAATGCGGATCCAGAATTATACACTCATATGCACACACACACACACACACACACACACACACACACACACACACAGATGATAATCTCTCTTTCAGGTCACCAGAGTCCCCCCCCCCCCCCCCACACACACACACACACACAGATGATAATCTCTCTTTCAGGTCACCAGAGTCCCCCCCACACACACACACACACACACACTCTGAGGCAGATGACAATCCCTCGGGCCAGCTGCGTTGGAAACGGTCCTTAAATGATAACGCTAAAAACCGGAAAGAGCAAAAACAAAGTTGATGTTGATGGAAAGATCGTCTGTAAGGAGCGAATAGCGCAGGAAAAGGACACTGATGTCGAGCGTTTTGTTAATTCAAGCGTTGGACTGGAGATGAACTTAAAAAGTACGTTGGAGCTTTCTCAGTGGCAGGCACCAATGTAACCAAAACTTAATTTTTTTTCGAATAACATTAAACACATAATTGACGGGAATTATTTAATAACATTTACTTCGAATAGAAGATCCCGTGTCCAGTATACATAAAATGTTCTGCACAATTATTCACCAATGAAGTATTCAATGCGAATATATACAAAAACGAACAAAAGTTGGAACCAGTGCGAGCTTTCTATACATCTATATTCACAATCCCGCAATTCCATTTCAGTTTGCTCGTAAAGTGCTACTGTATTACATTGTCCGTTCGGATTTTGATCGCACAACATTTAACATCACAATCAAACTCAACTGCATGTGAAAGGAGAAGAGGACAAAACCTGACATTTCTACGCATTACAAAGATGATGTGAAAACCAGATGATTTTTCTCTCCCTCTCGTAAACTAAAGTTGTAACTGCCAGGAATCATTATCCCTCCCTTTCCTCCCTGTGTATTATTGGTTCACTTGAGTTCGCCACAGTGTGGAAATTGTTGGACATCACAACCCCGACCTGTCCACTTTGTGTGGAGTGTCCCATTCCCTTGAAGTACAGACTTTTAAGAGACCGCTCTCGAATGCGCGAAGCACTTAATACATATGGAAAAACAGGGGTCGGATTTAATTTGCAAAATGATAAACTTTTAAATCCACGTGATTAAAATGTATCCGATGAAATAATTTGGTGTTACAAAAGAAAATGTCAAATTATGTTCCAATCCCACTAACTCATCGTTTGTTCGGACAGTTCATTGTGTTTGTTTAACATGACGCATGTTGAAAAAAATACTCGGGTATCTAAATTTGAAACAATATATTGGAGTTCGACCAATATATTCTGCAAAGCATAAATCTGTGTCTTAAAAATGAATCCTTAATATTCTCATGAACGCGATTCAAATGTTTGTATACTGCAAAACGAGGAGTAAGAAGAAATCGACTCAATTTAAAAATAGTCGCTGATCAGCAATAATTAAGAGTTTAAAGCCACAGTGAAAACGTCCCTTTAAAAATCTGCTAATTCAAGAATGTGTAATGCACAGTGTAAAAACTTGCAACACTTTGACCTGACTTGAAATACGTTAAGCTCAATTGTCGTCAAATTTCTGCTGAGGGCTGTTTTCTCCCGGCTCCTTAATTGTGAGTCAGTTGTATTTCTTGTTCCGACCTATTTCACTTCACATGGTTCAATTTTAAAGGCCGCCTGTCTTTTTTTTAAAAAAAACCCACCGTTAATGATGCCCAGGCCTCGGAATCAGCGGGGTCAACGGGATCAGTGGATTGTTGGTCCCATTTAATGATTCAGTATTTCAAAAGGTGACCAAAGGACTGATGTTTATAATGTGCAGCTTTAAATACCAGCAGATAATGTATTTGGAACACTGAAGGAAATACACCTTTCTCTCATCTCGGATTTATTCCAGGTAGACGCGGCTATGTGTTGTATATTTATAGATTATTGTTGATTTATTTACAGAAAGTAAATCATCTTACCTGAAAGCTCTCTTTAAAACATTTTTCCCGATTTAAGTCTAAATACCAGTGATTTATAAATCAATAATGAAGAAAAAACATTTTCTGCTACAATTAACCTCTTCACATCATCTTTAATCAATCTTTTCACCCATTAAAACTGATTTTTGCACTTCGGCCCATTCGCCCTCAGGAGTGGACGAGCACGGAGTGTAAGGAATTAGCTTTGCCCTCGGTGGAAGCTGATCGAGTCTGATCGAGATGCAAGGAAGAGGAAGATGACGGGCAGATCTGCGTGGGACTGCCTGGCAGGGCTCCTGGGGCAGACAATGTGGAGATGGACGCCAAGGATACAGTTGGTTTGATTGGAACAGGGACGGCTGGCATTGTCTGAGTGCCGGGGTGACAAATCGTCTTCAGGGGGACACCAAAGGGGCTGTAATCTGGAGAAACTGGCATGGGAGGCATAGTGTCAAGGACACCAACGTGGGGCCACATGGATCCCACCATGTTGCTGAGCTGGTTGGGAACGGGATAACCAAGATGGTGCATGACAGAGGCTAAAGGCAGCCCGCTGGCCATCATGCTTTTATAGTCCCGTCCAATTATGTTCTCGATAGCGAAAGGATGCTTAAATCCGGTGGATGGGGGCCCGTTGACTCCATAGGGCTGGAATGGTGGTAAGCGTCCCATAGCTGGGGCTGTCTCCGGCGAGGCCAATCCCAACTTGGCTTGTTGGTGGTGGTGGTGGTGGTGCTGGAAATAATGGATCATTTGTGAATTCTTGGCGCCGAAGTGCTCTGACCGGTGCACCTTAAACCTTTTACGGCGACGGAGGAAGCTGCCATTCTCGAACATGTCTCCACAGTCGGGATGAAGAGCCCAGAAACTGCCTTTGCCTGGCTGGTCAGGTCTGCGCGGGATCTTAATGAAGCAGTCGTTAAAGGAGAGGTTGTGGCGGAGAGAATTCTGCCACCGCTGGGTGTTCTCCCTGTAATAAGGAAACCTGTCCATGATAAATTTGTAAATCTCACTCAAGGGAAGCATCTTCTCCGCGGAACTCTGGATGGCCATGGCAGTCAAGGAGATGTACGAGTAAGGAGGCTTTTGATCACTGTAGGAATTTTTCCCCGGTCGAGGCATCTTTAGACTCTAACGAGAAAACAATATTCACAAGTACAACATTCACCAAAGCTCCTCGCCCAAGAAGCGAAGCGAGGGGTCGGACGGCGATCGAGTTGCCCGAGATTCCATCAAATCTCGGAATGCCAAGATGCTGCACGATTCCAATTTCTGGTTTTCCTGTGCCCCAGTTGTTGATGCGGGTTCAAAAGCTTCGCGCTGTCTCACTAGGAGATGAAGAGGCCGAGAAGTGCACACTTGCGTTGTGTGAGCTAACGAGGCTTGTTGTGATCACAGATGCACAGACCCCTGCAGCTCCCTTCAGCGCTTTGTTACTCTTCATTATCACATGACAACCGCTCAGGGACGCGAGGAGAGAGGGGGAAAGATCGTACACGAAATCTTGTTTCGTTCACACCTTTTAAGGAGGATTGCTCTGGTCATGAGAACGTACGTCGTGTGGGGTCGGGCTGAACGGAAAGGGGACGAGGAAACGCGAATGGACAGGAGCGAGGTATAAGTTCTTCGACCTTTAACTAAAGTTTACAATCGATGGTGATAAAATGCCCGACTAATTTTACTTGAACTAACTTGACATGAACTCATTGTTTCCCTTTTAGAATAAGCATCTCTGGAGACTCTGGCGTCCCCACATTTGCCAGCCGGTTGAATAGAGGTGATACTTCTTCCACCTTCGGCTTTAAACTTTATTTGGACGGAACTGGGAAGTTCAATTTCCGTGCGAAAGTCGTTTGGAGTTGCCTCGGTTCGTCCGCTACCACCAACTTAAAAATATCAGAATTTCGAAACCACGGGACACTGGACGAGGAGCATCCAGTCCAAATATTAATTACTGGGGCGGTTATGGGCTTATGGCAATTAAATATATAAATAATGTCGGCTGTGCTTGCATATGGGCAAATAAATGGGCACTTCACCCAATTCCCCTGTTCCCAACTCGTTTTGTTTTCCGAATAAAAGAAATTGAGGGAACTGAGTCTCCACCCCAGACCAGAGAACCAATAGAAAGCACGCCAAAGAGAAAGGGCAGAAAGGATGAAAGCAGGTCGAGAGAAGAAATAGCCATGACATTTCGGAAAACAGTGCAAAATGTTTCACGATATACATTTTCTTTCAATTGAGCGTTAAAAACGAAGCTCTGTTCTAAGCAGGTACGAGGGTCAAAGGGACATCGAGGGTGATGGTCCACAACAATCCATTATGACTAAAGGGCTGACTGTGAGGAATGTCATTTTTACAGGGCTGTCTGTTTATGCTCATCTCCCATCACCGCGTCTTTCTTCCGTGGACAGAAAGAATGTTAACAACCCGTCGAGTCCTGATGACGGATCAAGTCAGAGGAAGCGATTGATAGGGTATATCCTCATTTTTCATTTGCAGGGCAATCTCATGATAAATGTTCCTCAAGCGCTTGTCAACGATTCCAGTGCAAGGTCAATTAAAAAACGCACCTATTTAACTTTGGAGTTGACAAAGCCCATCGATGCTGAAAGATAGGACGTGCCCCATTTGAGAATAGCCGTGGTTGAGAGAGGATAAGAGCGTGCTGACTCATCACTTCTCGCCGGGATGGTCAGTTTCGTTGCACACCAATGGATAAAGAGCTTGGAACGACCTCTCACCGGAATCCGATGGGAGGAATTTCCCTGCCACATGAAATATATTTAGATTTATCAAGTTTTGGGGGGTATACTTGAAACAAGTAGGGGAACTTTAAATTCCCCTGCACTGTGGTAGTGGGTTTTCTTCAGGATTTTTAAATAAGGTTCAACATGTAACAAAGCACGAATCTTAACTTCGAATGCATCCCAGGAATGAGGTTTCAGGGACAGACTCCTCTATGCAACTAAACTCACAGCTTTAGTCATGAAGTATAAATCATGAAATTTTTAAAAAATCACAACTGTACTACGCAAAAGAAGACCACATCTGCACCGACGTCTGTTGGATGTGCTTGAAGTGGAGGTGGAAGGGGAATCAAGTTGTATTATTCTAATTTAAACTAACTAAACAATACTAACAAATCATATAGCTTTTAGGATTCAGATTCTCGGTTTGACTCAGAAGTTTACATAGACTTTTTAAAAAATTGTTAGCCGCCGTTTTGGAGTTCATATCTCAACGCGTCCTTTCCAGCGCTAAATGAATCCGATTATTTGAATGGTAAAGTGCTAAACAAACTTCAAATGTTAGCACTATCTTGCTAATACTAAGAATGGTGGAAATTTAGGACCATACTTTTGTAAATCCAGAATGAACAGCCGATGACGGATGAGTTTCTCATCTCTGCAGATCATCTGGAGCTTTTAAAACGAGATCCACCATACCAGTTACCCAGGAAACAAAAGCAGTGTGATGACTACAACCAGCACGCTTGTAGGATCTAACAAATGAAGGTGGTCACAAAAACATCGAGGAAATTACGCTTGGATCATAATTAAAGGGTGGATTTGAAACAATGCCTGCTCCCAATTTTTGCTGGCCTGTTTCTGGTTGCATTTTCCCCTTTTGTGTAAATGTCCAATTCTCACATCAGGACGGCGCTGTTTACCGCCAACCAGCATGGCCGGACATCTATTAGAGCCAAGTTGGTGCCGCTCGACCATGATTAATGCTTAAAATTGGTGAGGATGCTTGGCGAGCCCCGAATGTATGTGTTCACAACCCTCACACCCATACTGATTCTAGTTGCAACTGGACCCCAATGTCATTCACACTTTAGGCCATCTTTTTGCTCACTTCTGGAACTGTCAGTTGTTATTCCACTTAAACCATTTGCGCAGGTTCCACTATTCGGTTTTAGACTTCGGTGCTTTCGTCCATCTCCATTATCACAGCAATCCCGAGGCAAACAGAATTCGATCTTCATTTGCAACAATCTCCATCCAAGAGCGCATTCTTTCTCAAAGCCACTCAGCAACAGAAATCTCCACACAATCAAATTGTCTAGGATCATGGCTGGACCACATCCAATCAGTCCCAGATTGTCCTCAATTTCCACTTTCAGTACTACCCTCTACAAGACTCTGGGTAGTGATTTCCAGAGATTTTGTGAGAAGAAATTCCTATCTTTCAGTTTTAAATGACGACCACCATATTCTTCCACCATGACCCCCTACAGGAGACTCTTCCACTAATGGAAACATTTCAACATTTACCCTGTTATGTCACCTTAGGATCTTGAAGTCTAAAAATGAGCTAATTTATCACTCACCTGGTCAAAGAATATAATTCCATGCTTTTTAAAAAAAAAATAGCTATTTGTGATAGGAACAATCTCACATTCCAGGACTTAGTACAGTTAACCTCTTCTGTATTGCTGCCAGTATTTGTATATACTTTAAGGGGACCAAAAACTGAATACACCACTGTTGTACGGCCTCACCAAGATCTTGTACAATTTTAACAATTGCTCTCTATTTTTTATTCTCAAACCACCTCATAATTAAAGCTTTCTCAATTATCTGCTCTACCTGCATGCTAACATTTAGTGTTACATGCACAAAAACACCAAGGCCCATCCATTTTACATTCATTGCCTTTGCTCTAAGAAATAATCTCTGAAGCATTCCACAAATTCCTTTTTCATGATATCCTTTAGTCCATCAATAGCCAGATGAAAATCACACATGGTTGCAATTCCTTTCTTATATGAGGTACTTCATTGGCAATGGCCTACTACACAAGACGAAAAGATATAGGAACAGAATTAGGCCATTCCATCATGTGCTGATCCATTTTCCCACTTAGCACCATTCTCTTGCTTTCTCCCATAGCCTTTGATACCCTGACTATTCAGATATCTAACAATCTCTACCTTAAATATACCCAATAACTTGATCTCCATAGCCACACGCGGCAGCAAATTTCAGAGGTTCACTACTCTCTAGCTAAACAAAATCCTGCACATCTTTGTTTTAAAAGGGGTACCTTTCATCCCCTACCATGGGAAACAACTTTGCCATATCTTTTTTATACAGCTTTTTCAACCCTCAAAATGGTCCCCTCTAATTCTGATGAACTCCAAGGAGTACAGTCCAAGAGATGTCAAACATTTCTCATATGGTAATCCATTCATTCCAGGAATCATTCTTGTGAATATTCTCTGAACACTCTCCAATACCAGCATATTCTTTCTTAAATAAGGGGCTCAAAACTGTACCTTGTACTCTGTGAAGCCTCATTAGAGCCTTATAAAGCAACATTATATTACTACTCTTTATATCATATTCCACCATATAAGAATATTAACATTGCATTTGCCTTCTTCACCACTGACTTAACCTGGTTAACCTGCACGAGGACTCCCAATTCCCTTTGCATCTCCGAATTTTGAATTTTATCTCCATCCAAATAATAGTCTTCCCTTTTTTCCTTCAACCAAAGTGCATTTCCATACACTTTCCAACATTGTATTTAATTTGATACTTTTTTGCCCATTCTCCTTATCTATCTAAGTCTCTCTGCGGCCTCTCTGTTTCTTAACCACTACCTGCCCCATCCACCTACCTTTGTATCAATTGCAAATTGAGCCACAGAGCCATTTATTCACAATCCAAATAATGAAGATACAACATAAAAAGAAGTGTCCCCAACACTGACCCCTGCATATACCACTGGTAACCAGTAGCCAACCAGAATAGGATTCCTTTATTCTCACTGCCTCGTTTCCTGCCAATCAGCCAATGCTCTACTCATGCAAGTACCCTTCTGCAATTCCATGGACTCTCATCTTGTTAAATAGCTTCATGTGTGGCACCTTGTGAAAGGCCTTTTGAAAATCCAAATATACAACATCAACTGCATCTCCTTTGTTTAGCTTATTTGTGGTTTCCTCAATTAAAAAATAGCAGTAGATTTGTCAAGCAAGATTTTCCCTTAAGGTAACCATGTTGACTTTGGCCTATCTTTTCATGCACCTCCAGGTACTCCATAATCTCATCCTTGACAATAATCTCTAACAACATTCCAACCACTGATGTTAGACTTATTTCCTTTCTGCTTTCTACTTCCCTTTTTAAATAGTTGAGTGACCTTTGCAATTCCCAGTCAGCAGAATCTACTGATTCTTGGAAGATCATTACCAATGCCTCCACTATCTCTATAGCTTTTTCAGAACACGAGAGCTCCATCTGGTCCAGGAGACTTATAAACCCTGAGACCATTCAGCTTCCCAAACACCTTCTCTAAGAAGCCATTCTGAAGGGCATTCGATAAATTCCTTTCCTTCGGATCTCACACCAACCTGGTTCTCCCAATCAAACTGCATATTGAAATCCTCCATGACTATTACAATATTGGCCTTCTGTATGCCTTCTCTATCTCCCTCTGTCGTTTGCATGCCACATACCTTTACAACTTCTTAATTCCACCCATAGGGATTTTATATTTTTTGATCCAATGTCTGCTCTCTTCAAAGATTTAATTCAGTTTTCATCCAGCTGACCCACCTCACCTACTTTGCCTACCTTCATGTCCTTCTGATACACTGTGTATCCATGGAATTTAGTTCCCAGCTGTGTCTTCTTTCAGCCACAATTCATTGATGGCCACATTGTCATAGCTGCCAAATTTGTTGCACCCCATACCTTTAAATTTCCTTTGAGCTCTGCAGCCTTTACGGCAAGAAGGCAAAATAAATATTTTAATAACTACTATTTTTGGTTTCCTTTTTGCCATTGTATTTTTTTGCTTTTGGTGCTGAACTTTAGTAGTTTGTTAACTCAGCCTGCGTCATCACAGACACCAGACTTCACTCTATCAAGGACCTCTACATGAGGCAGTGTCTTAATAAAGCAACCTCTATCCTCAGATCCCTTCCCCCTACCGCCCAGGACATGCCATCTTCACTCTGCTACCATCGGGAAAAAGGTACAGGAGCCTAAAAAAAAGGACTCAATGACACAAGGACAGCTTCTTCCCCAGTGCCATCAGATTCCTAAATAATCAATGAACCAAAGACACTGACTTAGATTTTGTGCACTATTATTTTTATTACTTTTTATTTATAGTAATATTGTAAGATGGTTATAATATAAATGCTTACACTATGATGTTACTGCAAAACACTGAATTTCCTGTCTTGTTTAGAAACATAGAAACATAGAAGATAGGAGCAGGAGTAGGTCATTCGACCCTTCGAGCCTGCTCCGCCATTCAACGAGATCATGGCTGATCTTAAAGTTCAGTACCCCGTCCCCGCCTTCTCTCCGTAACCTTTAATACCCTTATACTGAAGAAATAGATCTAATTCCCTCTTAAATATATTTAATGAACCTGCCTCTACTGCCCTCTGTGGCAATGAATTCCACAGATTCACCACCCTCTGGGTAAAGAAATTCCTCCTCATCTCGGTCCTAAATGGTTTACCTATTATCCTCAAACCATGGCCCCGGGTTCTGGAATTTCCCATCATTGGAAACATCCCATCTGCATCCATTCTGTCCAGTCCTGCCAGAATTTTATATGTCTCTATGACATCCCCTCTCAATCTTCTAAACTACAGCGAGTTTATGACAAAAAATTCTGATTCTGATTCTGAATTGGTACCTGAATATCAAACTTAAAATATATAAGAATTTAGGAAATAAAATGTAATCTTTACTGTTCCATGAAACAGTTCCACTGTTCCACTAGTCCCATTTCAATTTGCCTGAAGACGGAACGGTTCCACTAAATCCTTGACCCTCCACTCCATCCTGACCCACCTGGAGAACGATGCCTCATACACCAGGCTGCTGTTCATCAATTTCAGTGCCTGGTCAGCAGGGACGGGGGTTAGCAATGGAGGTGTTGGAAGCTTAGGCCTGTGGGCAGCAGGGGCTTGGATGCAAACCCACATTGGAGACATCAGGAATTCCACCTGGGGATACCCGCATCAGAGGCACATGGGGATGGGTTGGAAACCGGCTTCTGGAAGGTCAGTGACAGTGGGTATTTGGGATCTGGGAGGTCAGTAATATTTATATCTGCAATTTGTTTAATATTTAGTTGAAACAAAAGAATCAAATTCTGAATAAATGGGATTTTATAAGCACTGCCTCAGATTGCTTATTGTTTAAGAAAAATAATTTAATGAAATTAGACTCAATCACGCTCGAACTGGAAGTTTACGCCATTCTACTTCCAGTCGACTTCTGGTTCACAACTATGGGGTTCCATGATTTCCAAGTGCTCCCCAAAAGGCTTCAACGAACTAAAAAAATTGGGAAGCCCTGCTTGGAGCATTGGATCAGAGGTCAATCCAAAGACCATAAGAGTGGGAAAGAGGATCACTGGGGTCTCTGACCCCACCATCAGTGTAATCTACTGGGATTGTTGTTTGAAGCGGGCTCACAAAATTGTTAAGGACTCCTACCACCCTGCATATAACATCTTCCAACTACTCCCAATGGGAAAGAGATACAGAAGTATCAGAGCAACTTCTTCCCACGGGCAGTGAGAATGCTGAATGACTGATATAACCATATAACCACTTACAGCACAGAACAGGCCAGTTCGGCCCTACTAGTCCATGCCGTAACAAATTCCCCCCCTCCTAGTCCCACTGACCAGCGCCCGGTCCATACCCCTCCAGTCCTCTCCTCTCCATGTAACTATCCAGTCTATCCTTAAATGTAACCAATGATCCCGCCTCAACCACGTCTGCCGGAAGCTCATTCCTCATCCCTACCACCCTTTGCGTAAAGAAATTTCCCCTCATGTTCCCCTTATAATTTCCCCCCTTGAATCTTAAACCATGCCCTCTAGTTTGAATCTCCCCCACTCTTAATTGAAAAAGCCTATCCACATTTACTCTGTCTGTCCCTTTTAAAATCTTAAACACCTCTATCAAGTCCCCCCTCAATCTTCTACGCTCCAGAGAAAAAAGCCCTAGTCTGCACAACCTTTCCCTGTAACTCAAACCTTGAAACCCTGTCAACATTCTCGTGAACCTTCTCTGCACTCTCTCTATTTTGTTTATATCTTTCCTATAATTTGGTGACCAAAACTGTACACAGTACTCCAAATTTGGCCTCACCAATGCCTTGTACAATTTCATCATAACCTCCCTACTCTTGAATTCAATACTCCGATCTATGAAGGCCAACATTCCAAATGCCTTCTTCACCACACCATCTACCTGAGTATCAGCCTTGAGGGTACTATTTACCATAACTCCTAAATCCCTTTGTTGCTCTGCACATCTCAGTAGTCTACCATTTAATGCATATGACCTATGAACTATTCAGACTGCTCATAAAATAACTCCATGAATTTACTATCATTTAACAATTAAAAAAATTTTTTAGATATGTACTGCATATAAATTGCTTTTAAATATGTGTACTATGTCCATATATGTGTTTGCATGTTTGTACACCGAGGACCGAAGAACGCTATTTCATCCAGTTGTACTTTATAATCATATGATAATAATAAACTTGAATTTGAACAGCAAATTAACTATCTGCTTTGCACGTTGATAAGATTGAGCTAAACAGCGAGGGATCGACTATCAATTACTCTTTGATTCCACTCAAAGCAAATGTCTTCTTTTTAATATCTGTCATAGTACATAGTCATATGGATATCTGAATTGAGGTACATTGTCAAATTATTTCATAGAACAGTTTATAGAGTTTGCATATTTGAATACACAATTAAAAGCTTGCTCTGTGGTGCTTGAAGACTGCATTATCTAATCTACTTATGCTGTGAGCACAATTATCAGAATGTTTCAAGGTTTTGTTAATCTAATTAATAAAGCAGATTATTATTTTTATTGGCAAATTTTGGGCTTGAAATATGATGCTGTGGTGTTATAAATGGTGAAATAAAGAATATTCTAATAATTGGAAAGCACCTGAAATCTGCCTCCAACCCATTGTCGTATTAAGGTGTTGGAGGGCTCATAGTAAATATTTTAAAGGGGCCAAAGATTGTACTGGCTGACGCATGCGCATTCCTAAATAGCGCTGGCTGGCGCATGTGTGGTGAAGGGGAAAGCTCCTCAATGAAATTACACCCCCACTGAAATAACTCCCACACTAAAATTACTCCCCTCCCCTTGACGGGGACAGTGACCTTTCCCTGTCCAGCACAAAGGAAGACAGGGACTTCTCACTGATGGGGGATGGGTAAGGGGGTCAGGGATGGGGGACGCAACCTCTCCCTGTTAAAACAAAGCATACAGCAGTGAAGGCAGCAGCTGGCGGCATGCAGGATCAATGGCCATCTTCATTACCCATAATCCCACGTGCAGTTGGAACCGCTCTGCATTTCAATGGCACTGATGCTGGCAGAGTGGTTCCAGCTGCAAGGTGGATATTGCTCCCACATTGTGTCGATGTGCGAGCTGCTGGGGGTAGTCTGTGTTAATAACCCCGATGAAATTTAAGGTTGGAGATTTTAGCCAATTATCAGCTTTAATTGGGGCTATTAACACAGATTATCAGTGTGGTATCTCATAGCAGTTGCACAAAGATGAAAACTAAAACGTTTCTCATAATTCATACTACATCAATGTGGGGCCTTTGAAATTATGAGGCCTGTAGCATATGCTACTGTCACTACTAGACTAATCCAGCCCTGCTCCAACCAATAGGGTCAATCTTTAGATATTGGGAAAGAATGGAATGAGATACCCATATACAAAAGTAGATTAAAACAGATAAGTACAGAGATCCACCATTCTCACATTCAACCCTTAATAAAGTGATTTAATTAATTATCAAGATGAAAAATATTTCCCTCATAAATAGCTGACAAAATAGGTTCATAAACAATAAGATTTATCAGATAAACCTTATTGTCATACATTTAAGTGATCTCAAATGAACAGTGAAAAGCCAACATTCCAATGCCATTTGACAACATTTTAAATAAAAGATTAATTACTTAAGCACCAAGATGAGGGAATTCAGAATGTCCAAGAGTCAATAAAGAATACAAAAGAATAATTACTCATTCTAATAATTAGTTTGAACGGACATTAGTTTGGTTAAATATTGAGTTCTCATTTGAGAATATAATTTATATAAATAACCTGGATTCAAACATTTAAGGAAAGATTGTCAAATTTTCTCATAATACCAACCAGACAAGAGCTGTGTATTTGAAGGAAATTTAGAGTGAGTTGGATAGATAATGCACTTTGAAAGTTCAATGGCAAATAAAAGTTATTGGAACTTGAACTAAAACGATCTAGAAAAGGGAAATATATTGTTTGAAGACTCCCATGCCAATGAAACAGCTATGAAAAGAGAAATGGTTCTTGGTAAACTTTGTTCAATTTAACCTATTGTAGGGAATGGGAAGCTAAATTAACTAACAAGGAATCATGAAGCAATCGTGCTACAGCTGGAATAAAATTTTTAAAATATATATAAATAATTAAAGGAGAGGTAGAAGAGAGCAACAACAATCTTGATTTTTTTAAAATTAAAATTTAAATTTTAGACATACAGCACAGTAACAGGCCATTTCATCCCATGAGTCTGTGTCACCCAATATTTTTTGGAAAGACTGTTAATTTTTAAAATTTATTGCCAACTTTTGTCAAGACCGAACAGGAGAACAGAAAGAGCCAGCAGGACAAAATGATAGAAAGGGTGTCCAGGCAAGTGATTGAGAATTATCCCCAATTTTATGGCAATTGAAGTAAGTTGATGCAGCATTAAGTGATACTGTTATCACTTGCTATAGTAGTACAGATATGTCAGCTTCATATTTCTCAGTGGTAGCAAGCAGATAGTGATGGATAATATTCTGAGATGATGAATATCTGGATCCTGTGTTGTCCTCAACAGTTGTGTCAAATAGTTACCTACAATTATAGTTGATCCTGTTCTGCATGTCTGTTAAATATATTGGCTACATCATTGTATAATTGGGAGAACATTCAAAACAACCATGCAACTTTTTGTGTTCAGAAGATCTTTCCATAACCAGCTGTTTCCATATGCTGAGGAAACTGGGGCTTCACCAAGCTCATGTTTTCAGCAATAAGGCATGATTCACTCTTATTGCATACATGGAAGTGGTGATGGGCAAGCACAAATAAGTATTTCACACATTAGCCTGTTGATCCTCCATAAATCTTGACTTCTCTTTTAATTCTTCTCACTTTTGGAAAATCAAAGATGTAGCTATGGACACGCACATGACGTATGATGCCTAGCCACGCTCGCCTTTTCATAGTTGTTATTCCAAACCCAATCTGGTACCACTCCTCAACTTTTTCTCCATTACATCAACAACTGCATTGGTGTGCTCTACTGCACCAATGTGGAATTTGTCCATTTTATCAACTTCACTACTAATTTCCTCCCTGTCCTGGTAGAAATTTTGAAACAAACCATTTCCGTTGCCCTCTTCCTTAATGGACCTGTCTCCATCTCTGGAGCCAATCTATCCTTTACATCTGCAAGACCAAGTGCAGATTAGTTGACTGCTTTGCTGACCACATGCATTCTGTGTGTGACGGCCTTTTTCAGCTCCTGGATGCAAGCCACTTTAATAAACTTCCCTCCCTATCCCCAAGCAGACTTATCTATTCTTGGTCTCCTCCACTGCCAGAGAGAAGTCAACTTCAAACATGAGGAACAATGCCTCATATTCTGCCTGGGTAACCTTTTTATTCTCTCCTTCTGATTCATCCAGTTCTCTTGCATATCCCCTTCTTTCTAACCCCTCTCCTGACCCATGTAACACAGTACCTTAACCCTCCCCCATCTGACTATTACCTGTTCTCAACCTATTGGGTTCCCTATCCTTTGCCCTACAGTTCCCATCTTCCTTCCTTTATCTGATTCCACTCATCACCTTCCTTTTTAAAAAAAATCAGATTCCATTATGCTCAGCTATTTGTTATCTCCACTTTTTAACCTCCATCTCCCTTCCCATTTGCCTATCAAACTGTCCTCAAATGGATCCTCCTATCACTTGCCAACTCCTGCCTCTGCCCTCCACCTCCCCCCGCCCCACCTTTTTATGCTGGCTATATCTCCTTTATAATTGACAGACTTAATGTAGGATCTTGACTTAAAATGTTGACGTTCCTTTGATGCTACAGATGCTTCCAGATCTGTTAAATTCCTCTAGCAGCTTGTTTTTGCTCCAATTTCCAACATCTGAAATTTCTTGTGTCTCCTCTGTTTACCTTTATTATTGAAAGGCTTTGAATTCTGAATAAAAATATCTGTCTGTAGTTATCTTTCTAAGGCAATGTATAGATTTGATCTCATTATCTAAAAAGGGATTATTTTCCATGGACGGAAGCAGCAAAAATCCATCAACTCTTTACTGAAATGGGGGGAGAGGGGACAGTGGATTTTATGGATGAAGAGAGATTGAGTAGATCATGTTTTATTCAGAGGAATTTGTAAAAATAAAAAGTCACCTCAATAGAACCATAAAACCATATAACATTACAGCATAGAAACAGGTTCCTTTGGCCCTTCTAGTCAATGCCAAACCATTATTTTGCCTATTCTCACTGACTTGCACCGTCCATAGCCCTCCATACCTCTCCCATCCATGTACCTGTCCAAATTCTTCTTTAATGTTAAAATTGAGGCCACAGTCACCACTTCACCTGGCACCTCATTCCACATTCCCAGCACTCTCTGTGTAAAGAAATTTGCCTCATGATCCCCCCCCTAAACTTTTTTCCCTTTCAATCTTAACCCATGCCCACCGAGGGTAAAAAGCCCATCTACATTAACTCTGCTTATCCCTCCTCATAATTTTTAATACCTCCATCAAATCTCCCCTCATTCTTCTACACTCCAGGGAATAAAGTTCTAATCTGTTTACCCTTTCCCTGTAACTCAGCTCCTGAAGTGTGGGCAGCATCCTAGTAAATCTTATCTGTACTCTCTCTGTCTTATTGCAATCTTTCCTGTAGTTAGGTGATGAAAATTGCACACAATACTCCAAATTTGGCCTCACCAATGTCTTATACAACTTTACCATAACATCCCAGCTCCTATACAAACTTCTTTGATTTATGAAGGCCAATATGCCAAAAGCTCTCTTCACAACCCTATCCACCTGTGACGCCACTTTCAGGGAATTATATATCCCTCTGTTTGTTACAGAGTTCTGTGTGGTGTATTGGCCTATGTGTTGTGTGGTTTTATGTTAAAAAGTGACAGTTTGCCTTAAAGAGCCAAGGTGAAGGTGGACTACTGAGAGAGTGAGAGATCGACTGAGCCTGTGCAGAAAATGATCTAAAATATTCCTGGACTTGGACAATAAACCACCACTGGGTGGTGCTGTGGAGTGGAAGGAGGCCAGAGCATGAGTCATTGTCTGGAAGACAGTTTAAAATGTTGGGATTTCAAAAAGGGATGAACATTCCGAAGGGAGCCAGAAGGATCCAGACCAAGCCAGTTGTTCCTCTCTCTGGAAGTAACACAAGACAACTTCAAATTTTGTGCTCTCACTCTCTCTCTCCTCAAAGATCTTTTGGCTTCAGTTTACCAAACAAACTGAATTTTGTTTATGATCTTTGCTTCGGTTGAGATCGATGTTTTGTGAGTCTTGTGTGTTTTGTGTTTGTTTTGTGTCTAAGTTTTTCTGTGGGCTGTTTGGAAATATAACTTAGACTTTAATTACATATGTTATATTTAGGCAGGGGAATTTATTAGTTTTACACTGTTATAGAAATTTGCATAGTAACCAGTGGGCATTGTTATAAAAGGGGGGGATTTTGAATTAAAGTTTGAAGGTGAATTTTTGTTAATAAAGTAATTGTTCATCTTTACTCCTGTGTGATATGCCTTCTTTGTGGTTGCTGGATTGATCTTATAACACTCTGTTCTACCATTTACTATGTATGTCCTTTCTTGGTTTGTCCATCCAAAATGCAGTGCCTCACACATGTCTGCATTAAATTCCATCTGCTATTTTCCAGTGCACTTTACCATCTGGTCCAGATCTCTCTGCAAGCATTGAAAACCTTCTTCGCTGACCACAACACCTCAAATCTTAGTGTCATCTGCAAACTTTCTGATCCAATTTCCCACATTATCATGCAGATCATTGATATAGATGACAAATAACAATGGTCCCAGCACCGATCCCTGAGGCACACCACTTCTCACAGACCTCCAGTCATCCACCACTACTCTCGAGCTTCTCACGTCTAACCACTGTTGAATTCAGTTCATTACTTCACCTTGAATACTTAGTGACTGAACCTTCCTGAATAGCCTCCCATGTGGGACCTTGTCAAAGGCCTTACTAAAGTCCAAATAGACAACATCCATAGCTTTTCCTTCATCATTTGTCCTCGTAACCTCCTCAAATCCGTATAAAATTGGTTAAATGTGACCTACCAGGTACAAAGACATGTTAACTATCCCCAATCTGTTTCTGGCTATCCAAATAACATATATCTTATATAATAGAACATCTTCCAGTAATTTACCTGCTACTGATGTCAGATTCGCTGGCATATCATTTCCATGGTTACTTTTGGAGCATTTTTTAAACAATGGAACAATGTGAGCTACACTCCAATCCTCTGGCACCACACCAGTGGCTAAGGACATGATAAAAATATCTGCAAGAGCCCCAGCAATCTCTCAAGGCCTGAGGGAATATCTTGTCAGGTCCTAGGGATTTATCCACCCTTATCTGCTTTTTAAAAAATAAAATATTCTTCACACTATGAACCATATTGACCAAAATACATATAAACATTTCCCTCTTGAATATACAGTGTCATTTTCTCCCCTTTATCCCCCCTCCCTTCACTCCCTCCCTCCCACCCCCCACCCCACCCACTCAACATTCAACATATATGATACATTAAACCCATTAAACAATGTCATCACACAATGAAAATAAACAAGAAAATTGTGTCATCTACTTCTACACACTGGGTCAGTTCATTTCGTCTTCTTCTCATTCTGTCATTTTAGGTGGTGGAGGTCCGCGGTAGGACTTCCCTGTTGTGTTCCATGTACGGTTCCCAAATTTGTTCAAATACTGTGATGTTATTTCTTAAATTTTTTTTAAACTTTATTTATTCATTCAAAATACAGATAATAAGTAACATTCTTTCTTTGGCTTGGCTTCGCGGACGAAGATTTATGGAGGGGGTAAAAAAGTCCACGTCAGCCGCAGGCTCGTTTGTGGCTGACCAGTCCGATGCGGGACAGGCAGACACGATTGCAGCGGTTGCAAGGGAAAATTGGTTGGTTGGGGTTGGGTGTTGGGTTTTTCCTCCTTTGTCTTTTGTCAGTGAGGTGGGCTCTGCGGTCTTCTTCAAAGGAGGCTGCTGCCCGCCAAACTGTGAGGCGCCAAGATGCACGGTTTGAGGCGTTATCAGCCCACTGGCGGTGGTCAATGTGGCAGGCACCAAGAGATTTCTTTAGGCAGTCCTTGTACCTTTTCTTTGGTGCACCTCTGTCACGGTGGCCAGTGGAGAGCTCGCCATATAATACGATCTTGGGAAGGCGATGGTCCTCCATTCTGGAGACGTGACCCATCCAGCGCAGCTGGATCTTCAGCAGCGTGGACTCGATGCTGTCGACCTCTGCCATCTCGAGTACCTCGACGTTAGGGGTGTGAGCGCTCCAATGGATGTTGAGGATGGAGCGGAGACAACGCTGGTGGAAGCGTTCTAGGAGCCGTAGGTGGTGCCGGTAGAGGACCCATGATTCGGAGCCGAACAGGAGTGTGGGTATGACAACGGCTCTGTATACGCTTATCTTTGTGAGGTTTTTCAGTTGGTTGTTTTTCCAGATTCTTTTGTGTAGTCTTCCAAAGGCGCTATTTGCCTTGGCGAGTCTGTTGTCTATCTCATTGTCGATCCTTGCATCTGATGAAATGGTGCAGCCGAGATAGGTAAACTGGTTGACCGTTTTGAGTTTTGTGTGCCCGATGGAGATGTGGGGGGGCTGGTAGTCATGGTGGGGAGCTGGCTGATGGAGGACCTCAGTTTTCTTCAGGCTGACTTCCAGGCCAAACATTTTGGCAGTTTCCGCAAAGCAGGACGTCAAGCGCTGAAGAGCTGGCTCTGAATGGGCAACTAAAGCGGCATCATCTGCAAAGAGTAGTTCACGGACAAGTTTCTCTTGTGTCTTGGTGTGAGCTTGCAGGTGCCTCAGATTGAAGAGACTGCCATCCGTGCGGTACCGGATGTAAACAGCGTCTTCATTGTTGGGGTCTTTCATGGCTTGGTTCAGCATCATGCTGAAGAAGATTGAAAAGAGGGTTGGTGCCAGAACACAGCCTTGCTTCACGCCATTGTTAATGGAGAAGGGTTCAGAGAGCTCATTGCTGTATCTGACCCGACCTTGTTGGTTTTCGTGCAGTTGGATAATCATGTTGAGGAACTTTGGGGGACATCCGATGCGCTCTAGTATTTGCCAAAGCCCTTTCCTGCTCACGGTGTCGAAGGCTTTGGTGAGGTCAACAAAGGTGATGTAGAGTCCTTTGTTTTGTTCTCTGCACTTTTCTTGGAGCTGTCTGAGGGCAAAGACCATGTCAGTGGTTCCTCTGTTTGCGCGAAAGCCGCACTGTGATTCTGGGAGAATATTCTCAGCGACACTAGGTATTATTCTATTTAGTCGAATCCTAGCGAAGATTTTGCCTGCAATGGAGAGCAACGTGATTCCCCTGTAGTTTGAGCAGTCTGATTTCTCGCCTTTGTTTTTGTACAGGGTGATGATGGTGGCATCACGAAGATCCTGAGGCAGTTTACCTTGGTCCCAACAAAGCTTGAAAAACTCATGCAGTTTGGCATGCAGAGTTTTGCCGCCAGCCTTCCAGACTTCTGGGGGGATTCCATCCATACCTGCTGCTTTGCCACTTTTCAGTTGTTCGATTGCCTTATATGTCTCATCCAGGGTGGGAACCTCATCCAGCTCTAGCTTAGGGGCTGTTGAGGGAGCTGGAGCAGGGCGGAATCTTGGACTGAGCGGTTGGTACTGAAAAGAGATTGGAAGTGTTCTGACCATCGGTTGAGGATGGAGATCTTGTCGCTGAGGAGGACTTTGCCGTCTGAGCTGCGCAGCGGGCTTTGGACTTGGGGTGAGGGGCCGTACACAGCCTTTAGAGCCTCGTAGAAACCCCTGAAGTCGCCAATGTCCGCGCTGAGCTGTGTTCGTTTGGCGAGGCTAGTCCACCACTCATTTTGGATCTCCCGGAGTTTGCGCTGAAGATGGCTGCATGCGCGACGGAAGGCTTGTTTCTTCTCTGGACAGGACGGCTTTGTAAGGTGAGCCTGGTGGGCAGCTCGCTTCTTTGCCAGCAGCTCCTGGATTTCCTGGCTGTTTTCGTCAAACCAGTCCTTGTTTTTCCTGGAGGAGAAGCCCAGTACCTCTTCAGTGGATTGCAGTATGGTAGCCTTCAACTGATCCCAGAGGGTTTCAGGGGACGGGTCCGTGAGGCGGGTTGCAACGTCGAGCTTTGCTTTGAGGTTTGCCTGGAAGTTTCCTCTCGCTTCGTCTGACTGCAGTTTTCCAACATTGAACCTCTTTCTGGGGGCTTTATTGTTCCTGGGCTTTGGCTTGAAGTGAAGGTTGAGCTTGCAGCGAACCAGCCGGTGGTCAGTGTGGCATTCCGCGCTAGGCATGACCCTGGTGTGGAGCACATCTTGTTTGTCACTTTCTCGCACCAGGATGTAGTCCAGGAGGTGCCAGTGTTTGGATCGGGGATGCATCCAGGTGGTCTTAAGGCTGTCCCTCTGCTGAAAAAGGGTGTTTGTAATGACAAGCCGCTGTTCTGCGCAGAGCTCCAACAGGAGGCGCCCATTGTCGTTGCACTTGCCGACGCCATGCTTGCCCAGGATTCCTGGCCAGGTTTCTGAGTCTTTGCCGACACGAGCGTTGAAGTCGCCCAGGATGACAACCTTGTCGGCTGTAGGGGTACGTTGGATGAGGTTGCGCAGGTCGGTGTAGAACTTGTTCTTTTCTGCTGGTTCCGCCTGGAGGGTTGGAGCATAGACACTGATGAGGGTGATGTGACGCTTGTTTTGAAGTGGGAGTCGCATGGACATGATTCGGTCCGAGAGGCCTGTCGGAAGGTTTTCGAGTTTGGAGGCAATGAAGCTCTTGACCATGAAGCCTACACCAGATGGGCGTCGTTCATCCGAAGGCTTGCCAGACCAGTAGAGTGTGTAGCCCGCGCCGCGTTCTTGGAGGCTGCCTACATCTGCCAGGCGGACTTCACTGAGAGCGGCTATGTCGATGTCAAGTCTGAGGAGTTCATGTGCAATGAGGGCAGACCGACGTTCAGGTCGGTGGCTGTCAGTCTTGTCTAGCATGGTTCTGATGTTCCAGCATGCTAGCTTGAGTTTGTGAGCATCTTTTGAGGGGGAGGACGTGGAGGGGGAGGACGTGGAGGGGGAGGACGTGGAGGGGGAGGACGTGG
Organism: Narcine bancroftii; assembly: GCF_036971445.1. Lineage (NCBI taxonomy): Eukaryota > Metazoa > Chordata > Chondrichthyes > Torpediniformes > Narcinidae > Narcine > Narcine bancroftii. The sequence continues at coordinate 77,290,416 of NC_091469.1, forward strand.
AGGGGGAGGACGTTGAGGGGGAGGACGTGGACCTGTCCTCGGGCCTGCGCAAAGGAGCTTTTAGGTGGAGTGCAGTGCGCGCAGTACTGGCCCCACCCTTTACACCCATGGTTCGTGTGCCGTGGCCAAGCAAGCTGGGACGTGGCAGCGAGGTCCTTGGGTCGTAAGTAACATATATAACAATAAACTAAACATGAATGATATACTTTATATATATATATAAAAGAAAAAAGAAAAAAAAGAGAACCCCCCCTTTCAGCCAACTCTCCTAAGGAGAGCCATAAAGAGTGAAAAAAAATAAAGAAAAATTAAGCATACATATTAAGATCTAATCAATGTAAATCAAAATGTAAATATTCTGAATATAACAACCACTTATTAATAAAAAAACTATAATTATCACACAAAACATATGTGATTTTTTTCCATTTCATTATGCCATCTATTAATATCAATCATATTTGTATCTTTCCACGTATTAGCAATACATTTTTGCGCTTCAGATAATGCTAAATATACAAAAGCAAGTTGAAATTTATCTAATCCCAGACCTTTCAGAGGTTGCAAACTACCCAATAAAAATAGTGTCAGATCTAAAGGTATTTTAATCTTATACAGGTATTCCAGAAACAATTGTACTTTCTTCCAAAAAGATTGTGTATATATATATATATATATATATATATATCTTTTTTTCTTTCTTTTTTTTTCTTTTTCTTTGGCTTGGCTTCGCGGACGAAGATTTATGGAGGGGGTAAAAAGTCCACGTCAGCTGCAGGCTCGTTTGTGGCTGACAAGTCCGATGCGGGACAGGCAGACACGATTGCAGCGGTTGCAAGGGAAAATTGGTTGGTTGGGGTTGGGTGTTGGGTTTTTCCTCCTTTGCCTTTTGTCAGTGAGGTGGGCTCTGCGGTCTTCTTCAAAGGAGGTTGCTGCCCGCCAAACTGTGAGGCGCCAAGATGCACGGTTTGAGGCGTTATCAGCCCACTGGCGGTGGTCAATGTGGCAGGCACCAAGAGATTTCTTTAGGCAGTCCTTGTACCTTTTCTTTGGTGCACCTCTGTCACGGTGGCCAGTGGAGAGCTCGCCATATAATACGATCTTGGGAAGGCGATGGTCCTCCATTCTGGAGACGTGACCCATCCAGCGCAGCTGGATCTTCATAAGCGTGGACTCGATGCTGTCGACCTCTGCCATCTCGAGTACTTCGACGTTAGGGGTGTAAGCGCTCCAATGGATGTTGAGGATGGAGCGGAGACAACGCTGGTGGAAGCGTTCTAGGAGCCGTAGGTGGTGCCGGTAGAGGACCCATGATTCGGAGCCGAACAGGAGTGTGGGTATGACAACGGCTCTGTATACGCTTATCTTTGTGAGGTTTTTCAGTTGGTTGTTTTTCCAGACTCTTTTGTGTAGTCTTCCAAAGGCGCTATTTGCCTTGGCGAGTCTGTTGTCTATCTCATTGTCGATCCTTGCATCTGATGAAATGGTGCAGCCGAGATAGGTAAACTGGTTGACCGTTTTGAGTTTTGTGTGCCCGATGGAGATGTGGGGGGGCTGGTAGTCATGGTGGGGAGCTGGCTGATGGAGGACCTCAGTTTTCTTCAGGCCGACTTCCAGGCCAAACATTTTGGCAGTTTCCGCAAAGCAGGACGTCAAGCGCTGAAGAGCTGGCTCTGAATGGGCAACTAAAGCGGCATCGTCTGCAAAGAGTAGTTCACGGACAAGTTTCTCTTGTGTCTTGGTGTGAGCTTGCAGGCGCCTCAGATTGAAGAGACTGCCATCCGTGCGGTACCGGATGTAAACAGCGTCTTCATTGTTGGCGTCTTTCATGGCTTGGTTCAGCATCATGCTGAAGAAGATTGAAAAGAGGGTTGGTGCGAGAACACAGCCTTGCTTCACGCCATTGTTAATGGAGAAGGGTTCAGAGAGCTCATTGCTGTATCTGACCCGACCTTGTTGGTTTTCGTGCAGTTGGATAATCATGTTGAGGAACTTTGGGGGACATCCGATGCGCTCTAGTATTTGCCAAAGCCCTTTCCTGCTCACGGTGTCGAAGGCTTTGGTGAGGTCAACAAAGGTGATGTAGAGTCCTTTGTTTTGTTCTCTGCACTTTTCTTGGAGCTGTCTGAGGGCAAAGACCATGTCAGTGGTTCCTCTGTTTGCGCGAAAGCCGCACTGTGATTCTGGGAGAATATTCTCGGCGACACTAGGTATTATTCTATTTAGTAGAATCCTAGCGAAGATTTTGCCTGCAATGGAGAGCAACGTGATTCCCCTGTAGTTTGAGCAGTCTGATTTCTCGCCTTTGTTTTTGTACAGGGTGATGATGGTGGCATCACGAAGATCCTGAGGCAGTTTACCTTGGTCCCAACAAAGCTTGAAAAACTCATGCAGTGTGGCATGCAGAGTTTTGCCGCCAGCCTTCCAGACTTCTGGGGGGATTCCATCCATACCTGCTGCTTTGCCACTTTTCAGTTGTTCGATTGCCTTATATGTCTCATCCAGGGTGGGAACCTCATCCAGCTCTAGCCTTAGGGGCTGTTGAGGGAGCTGGAGCAGGGCGGAATCTTGGACTGAGCGTCTACATGACTAAACCGCGTGAAAAAAAGTTCCAACAGTGTTACCACATCTAAAACACAAATCTGATTCATGAAAACCATACCTTTTTCGTTTTTCTGGTGTTCAGTATAATTGATGTAAAAAATTATAATTAATCATTGCATAATGTGCATTTATCAGTCCAGTTACACTATCATAACAAATATCTGACCAATCATCCTCTGAAAAAATAAAACCAATTTCCGCTTCCCATTTACCTTTAGATTTATCCCAGCCCTTTTTATCCATACCGTCCTGTAATATTTGATACATAACTAAAATATAACCCTTCTCTGGTACCTTCATAAGAAAAGTCTCAAATTTAGTCATTTCATGTAAAATCATATCTCTACCAAACACATGCTTTACCAAGGATCGAATTTGATAATAAAGAAACAAAGAATTCTTATCAATACCATAACTGTCCCTCATCTGATCAAAAGATAAAAATTTACCTTCTTTAAAACAATCTCACAAATTTTCAATACCTTTAACTCTCCAATATAATAAACTTCGATTATGTATTGAGAAAGAAATGTTGATTATTATACAACAGAGTCAAGACCGACAATTCACCACTAGAACCTATCATTTTCTTTTTCTTTGTCCATAGCTTCATTAAATGTTTTAATATAGGCACATTATGTTGCTGTAACAAATTTTCATTCTATCTAAACAAAAATTGATGTATTTCAAATTCAAAAATATTTGCCATCTCAATTTTAGCCCAACTTGGAGGCCGTTCCAAATCCATCAATGAACTAATAGATTTAAGTTGGGCTGCTTCATAATAATTTTGAAAATGTGGTAAACGTAATCCCCCGAGATCATATTTCCAAGTTAATTTATTCAAGGCTACTCTTGAAAATTTACCGCTCCATAAAAACTCCCTAACCATTTTATTCAAATCTCAAAAAAAATTTATCAAGTAAATACAGAATAGATTGAAATAAATATTGTATACATGGAAAAATATTCATGTTAATTGTATTTATTCTACCCAATAAATTAATAGGCAAATCTTTCCATTTAATCAAATCAATTTTAATTTTTTAAATTAACGGAACATCATTTAATTTATATAAAGACTGATAATTAACATCCATGATTATACCCAAATACTTAATTTGATCCGTCCATTTCAAATTAAGAATGTTTTTATAAGCTGAATAATCTTCTTCACTCACCGGTAATATTTTGCTTTTTTCCCAATTAACTTTATATCCAGAAAGACATCCATATTGTATCAAACAATCCTTCAAATGCAAAAGTGATTGAGCTGGATTTGTTAGGTACACCAATACATCATCAGCAAATAAATTAATTTTATATTCTTCAACTAAAACTTTCATACCCTGTATCTGTGTATTCTGACTTATCAACTGTGCCAAAGGTTCGATCACTAATGCAAATAAAGCATTTCTTAAATTATTTGTTATTTTTTTCCAATGGAATACATTTATTCATTTCTATGTACCATTGCTGTATTCTCAGGCTATCTTCTGATTTCCAGGATGACATAATACATTTTTTTGCTACAGCTCAGGCTATCATAATAAATCTTTTTTGTGCTCCATCCAAATCGAGGCCAAGTTCTTTACTTCTTATATTACTTAGAAAAAAGATCTCTGGATTTTTTGGTATGTTGCTTTTTGTAATTTTATTTAATACCTGATTTAGATCTTCCCAAAACTTTTCCACTTCTCACATGCCCAATTTGCATGTACTGTTGTTCCCGTTTCCTCCTTACAGCGAAAACATCTGTCTGATACTGTTGGGTCCTATTTATTTAACTTTTGGGGCATGGTGTTTAGCCTGTGTAACCAATTATATTGCATCATGCGTAACCTCATGTTTATTGTATTTCTCATAGTTCCGGAGCATAGCTTTTCCCACGTTTCATTCTTCATCTTTATGTTTAGATCTTGTTCCCACTTTTGTTTGGGTTTCCAGCATATTTCCTCGTTCTCTTTCTCTTGCAGGTTAATGTACAAGTTTGTTATAAATCTTTTAATTATCATTGTGTCTGTAATCACATATTCAAAACTATTTCCTTCTGGTAACCTCAGCCTGCTTCCCAATTTGTCCTTCAAGTAGGCTTTCAGTTGGTGGTATTCAAACATTGTACCGTGAGTTATAACATATTTGTACTTCATTTGTTCAAAAAATAATAATTTATTTCCCAAAAAACAATTTTCTAATCTTTTGACCCCTTTTCTCTCCCATTCTCTGAAGGAAAGGTTATCTATTGTGAAAGGGATTAGTTGATTTTGTGTCAATATTAATTTAGGTAGTTGATAATTTGTTTTTTCCTTTCTATGTGAATCTTCTTCCAAATGTTGTGCTGATGGTGCAGTACTGGTGAATTCCCCTGTTGCACCAGCTTTTCATCCCACTTATATAGTATATGTTCAGGTACCTACTCCTCTATTTTATCTACCTCTAATCTGGTCCAATCTGTTTTTTCCCTTGTTTGATAAAAATCTGATAGGTATGTTAATTGTGCTGCTCTATAATAATTCTTAAAGTTTGGTAGTTGTAAGCCCCCTTGTTTGTACCATTCTGTTAATTTATCTAGCACTATCCTCGGGTTTCCCCCTTTCCATAAGAATTTCCTTATTATTTTATTTAGCTCCTTGAAGAATTTCTCTGTTAGGTGAATTGGTAACAATTGAAATAGGTATTGTATCCTTGGTAAGATATTCATTTTAATGCAATTTACCCTTCCTATCAGTGTTAGTGGTAAATCTTTCCAATGTTCTAAGTCATCTTGTAATTTTTTCATTAATGGCTGATAATTTAATTTGTATAAATGGCCTAGATTTTTATCTAGTTGAATATCTAGGTATCGGATTGCTTGTGTTTGCCATTTAAATGGTGATTCTTTCTTAAACTTTGTGAAATCCGCATTATTCATTGGCATCGCTTCAATTTTATTTGTGTTGATCTTGTACCCCGATACTTCTCCATATTCCTTCAATTTCTTATTTAATTCTTTTATTGATAATTCTGGTTCTGTTAAGTATACTATGACATCATCTGCAAATAGACTGATTTTATATTCCTTCTCTTTTACTTTTATCCCTCTTATTTTATTTTCTGTTCTTATCAGTTCTGCCAGTGGTTCTATAGCTAACGCGAACAGTGAGGGAAATAGTGGACATCCCTGTCTAGTTGACTTGCTTAATTTAAATTGGTTTGATATATATCCATTTACTGTCACCTTCACCAATGGTCCCTTATATAATGCTTTAATCCAATTGAACCTCTGTAGTACTTTGAATAAATAATTCCATTCTACTCTGTCAAAGGATTTCTCTGCGTCTAAGGCAACTGCCACTGTTGGCGTCTTGTTTCCTTGTACTGCATGGATTAAGTTAATGAATTTACAGATATTGTCCATTGTTCATCTTTTCTTAATAAATCCAGTTTGATCTAGTTTTACTATTTTTGGTACACAGTCGGCCAATCTGTTTGCTAATAGTTTAGCTATTATCTTATAATCTGTGTTGAGTAGAGATATTGGTCTATACGATGCTGGTGTTAGTGGATCTTTCCCCGTCTTTGGTATTACTGTAATTATTGCTGTTTTAAATGAATCTGACATGTTTTGTGTTTCTTCAATCTGGTTCATTACTTCCAGGAGAGGAGGAATTAATAAGTCTTTAAATGTTTTATAGAATTCTATTGGGAGTCTATCCTCTCCTGGCATTTTATTGTTCGGTAGTTTTTTTAAAATATATCCTGTATTTCCTCTATTTCAAATAATTTTATTAATTTGTTTTGCTCCTCTTCTTGCAATTTCAGTAGTTAAATTTTAGCTAGAAACTCATCTATTTTGTCTTGTTTCCCTTTGTTCTCAGTTCGATATAATTGCTCGTAGAATTCCTTGAAGTTTTCATTGATCTCCGTTGGATTATATGTAATTTGTTTGTCCTTTTTCCTTGATGCCAATACCGTTCTTTTAGTTTGTTCTGTTTTAAGCTGGCAAGCTAGTATTTTGTGTGTTTTTCTCCTAGCTCATACTTCTGTTTTGTCTTCATTATGTTCTTCTCCACCTTGTACGTTTGTAGTGTTTCGTATTTTACTTTTTGTCCGCCAATTCTCTTCTTTTTCTTGTATCTTCCCTTGTTGCTAATTCTTTTTCTGTACTTGCTATTTCCCTTTCCAGCTGTTCTATTTCCCAATTGTAGTCCTTCTTCATCTTAGTTACATAACTTATTATCTGCCCTCTGATAAACTATGCATCTCATAGTATAAAGTTCTCTTTCATTGATTCTGTATTTATTTCAAAGTACATTTTAATTTGTCGCTCAATGAATTCTCTAAAATCCTGTCTTTTAAGTAGCATGGAGTTTAATCTCCATCCATACGTTCTTGGTGAGATATCCTCCAGCTCTATTGCTAATAACAGGGGTGAATGATCCGATAACAATCTAGCTTTATATTCCATTTTTCTAACTCTCTCTTAGATGTGGGCTGACAACAGGAACAGGTCTATCCTTGAGTATGTTTTATGTCTACCCTAATAATATGAGTATTCCTTCTCCTTTGGGTGTTGTCTCCTCCATATATCCAAAAGTTGCATTTCCTGCATCGCTTTAACCATAAATTTGGTTACTTTGTTCTTTCTGCTAGTCTTTCTTCCAGTTTTATCAATCTTTGAGTCCAAATTAAGGTTAAAATCCCATCCTATCGGTATATTCCCCTGCATATCTGCAATCTTCAAAAAGATATCTTGCATAAACTTTTGATCCTCTTCATTAGGTGCATATACATTGAGCAAATTCCAAAATTCTGAATATATCTGACACTTTATCATTACATACCTCCCTGCTGGATCTATTATTTCCTCCTCTATTTTGATTGGTACATTTTTATTGATTAATATAGCTACTCCTCTGGCTTTTGAATTATATGATACTGCTATTATGTGCCCTACCCAGTCTCTCCTTAATTTATTATGTTCCACTTCAGTTAGATGCGTTTCCTGCACGAATGCTATATCAATTTTTTATTTCTTCAGTAAATTTAACAGCCTCTTCCTTTTGATTTGGTTATGTATTCCATTAATATTTATAATCATATAGTTCAACATGGCCATTTCATACTTTGTTTACCTCTCATTTCCACTTCCTCATCACCACCTTTCCTCCTTATCCATTTCTGTTTTCTTTTTTTGAACACACTGTAAGGCAACACTTCTAAAACATAAAATATTTCCACTATTCCCACATCTAAAATTCCTTTAACCCCAAATGTCCCCCCCCCCCCCGCTCTGAGTTGCTCCTTGTCCCTTGCCGGGCAACCACAACTCCCCTCTCCATTTGGATTGCGAATCCGCTCGCAAGCGTCAACTGATTTCGCAGTGACTGTTATTCTCTCCCACCCAACCCCCTCCAGAAAAGACATTTATCTTCACATTATAACAAAGCTCATCCTTTTAATTCCCCCCTTCCTTTCTTCCCTTTTCTTCCCATCCTTAGTTCTTACTTATACATTGTTTTTCTTCTTTATATGAAATTTGTCATCATTCTTGTTCTTGTTACATCTCTTCATCTCTCTTTCTGTTTTGCAGGCATTCTGCAAATTCTCGTGCTTTCTCCAGATCCGAGAGCAGTCTGCTTTCCTGCCCCGGAAAGCTGGATGTCTTAACGTAAATTTATAGCCTTTCTTCCATAGGATCGATTTTGATGCATTAAACTCCTTCCTCTTCTTCAGGAGCTCAAAACTTATGTCTGGGTAGAAAAAATTTTTTTGACCTTTGTATTCCAGTGGCTTTTTGTCTTCTCATTTTTTTCATTACCTTCTCTTGTCGTATATCTCAGGAATTTTACTAAAATGGATCTTGGTTTTGTTGTGACTGTTCTGTGTGCCCTTTCTATTTCAATTCCTTCCTGCATTTCTGGCATTCCCAGTACATTGGGGATCCATTCTTTTATAAATTCTTTCATATTTTTGCCTTCTTCATCTTCCTTAAGGCCCACTATGTTTATATTGTTTCTCCTATTATAGTTTTCCATTATATCCATCTTCTGAGCTAACAACTCCTGTGTTTCTTTAACTTTTTTTATCAGTTTCTTCCAATTTTTTTTTAAGTTGTCCACTTCCATTTCTACGGCTGTTTCTCGTTCTCTAATCTACTCACTTTTTCTTTTCTACTTTTCATTTTTCTTTTTATTTCACTAAATTCTCATGTCAGCCATTCTTTTAATGCTTCCATATATTCTTAATTTTTTTAAATCTATGTACTGTTCTTTCATTTATCTTCTATTTCTCTGTGCAGAGCTTAATGTTCTCCTTCTTCTTCTTCTGTGCCTGCTCTAGGGTTTGTGTCTTCTACTTCTCTTCCTTGTCTCTTCTGACTTTCTTGTTGGGCTGTTTGTCTCAGTTTGTTGCGTTTTTTTTATGGTGTCTTGATGTTGGTCCTCTTCTTCTGGGCTGGTTATCTGTTGTGTCTCTGGTTTCCTTTTTTCATTCTCATCCCTCCCGTTCCCGTTATTTTCTGTATCTTCCCACTGGGAGCCCTGCTGTCGGGTCTTTCTCAGCTGTTCGTGCTGTGGAGTTCCACTCCACAGCTGGTCCTGCCTCCCGTCGGTGTTGTCACACTTATTTGCTTTAAGATAATAAGCACTTCCTCCACTTTAATCTGTATAGGTTGTTTTCCTTGCTTTCCTCGACCTTGTGCACATTTCCAGAGTGAATGTTGATGAAAAATAAATTTAAAAATCTACCCCATCGCACTTGTTTCCATACAAAGCTAACCACTCTGACTTTCAAGGGGACCAATTTTGACATGTACTATCCTTTTGCTCTTAATATGCCTGTAGAAGCCCTTAGGAATTTCCTGCACATTCTCTAGCAAAGCAACCTCATGTCTTCTTTTAGCCTTCCTGATGTCTTTCATGAGTTATTTCTTGCATTTTTTAAATACTCCTCAAGATTCTCATTTGGTCCATGTTGCCTAAACCTGTTATACACCTCTCTCTACTTTTGAACTAGATCCTCAATATCCCCTGAAAACCAAGGTTCCTTATGCCTGCCAACCTTTCCTTTAATCCTAACAGGGGCATACAAACTCAATACTCTTAACCTTTGAAGGTCCTCCACTTACCTCCCATATCCTTGGTGAAAAGAACCATGAATTCGAGATCCATTTTCATTTCCTCAAAAGTAGCCTTTCTCCAATTTAGAATCTCAATACCAGGCCCAAACCTCTCCTTATCCATAATTAACTGGAACTAATGGAATTATGATCACTGGACCAAAAATATTCCCCTACACAAACTTCTGTTACCTAATAGGAGATCCAGTATTGCACTCTCTCTAGTTGATATCTCCATATATTGATTTAGAAAATTTTCCTGAACACATTTGACTGACTCCAAGTCATCCAGCCCTTTACTGTATATGAGTCCCAGTCAATATGTGGAAAATTAAAATCACCTTTTATCCATGCTTGCAAGTTCTCATGATAGAAATGATAAATAAAGGTGACTTAACTTGGCTTGTTCTGACCCTGGACTTCTCAGCCAGATGAAACATCCTTTGTATATGTATCTTATTACCAAGTCCTATGTGAGTTTTTATTGCTAAAATTGGAGAAGAAAATCCGTAGAGAGATAGCAGACACCCACAGGAAACAAGGTTGTGATAGTGATTTAAAATTTCCACATATTGACTAGGACTCCAATACTTGGAATTTGTCAAAAGTGTTCAGGAAAATATTCTAATGTGGCAGCTCACCCATGTGGCCAGCAAACTGGTATGAGCAGTCACGGTCAAATTCATAGTCAGAGACATACACAGAAACTCTCAGTGGAGGGCAAAACAACAGATAAGAAAATGACGTCACTTCTGCCCTGCACGAGCGCTGAGTCCGCTGGGACCAGCATGGACCTTTTAAGTATGTGAGTTTGATTTGGTAAATCAGTTGATTTGAAACTCTACACAACTCAGTGCATTTCTTTCACTCATGGTGGCCAATAGCCACATTGGTGACCCTGATAGTCCAACGGCATTTGGACCCGACCTGAATGACTCCTGCAACATGGACACTGAGAGTGACTCAACTTTTCAAAATGCAGTTTCGCTTAAACAGCCAACTTTCTGGACCGCTCTTCTCCTTGTCTGGTTTCAACAAATAGAGGCCCAGATCCAGGTCAGGAACATTGTTTCCGATGAGACCAGGTATTACTATGTGGTAGCAGTGCTCGACCAAGAAATGGTAGGCTGAATAATAGACTTACTACACCAGCCCCCAGAGTCTGACAGGTATGAGGCACTCAAAGCCTTGTCGTTCGGCACTTTCGACCTCTCATGTCATGAACGGGTCGCGCAGTTGCCATGTATGGATGGCCTAGGTGAGCGAGCACTGTTGGCCCTAATGAGTGACATGCTGGCTCTGGCAGATGGCCATAAGTCATGTCTACTCTTCGAACAATCTTTTTGGAGCAGATGCTGGAGGACATACACCTCCTACTAGCAAATGAGGATTTCTCCAACCTGCAGAAGGTGGTTGCACCCACGGATGTCCTGTGGCATGCAATAAGAGTCAGCAGAACAAGCATCGGAATTAGTGCTGCATCACGACTGAAGGCCCAGCCACCCCGTGCCCCAGCAACAAAGTCAACAACACCCACACCAAGAGATGACAACAGCTCTAAATCTTGGTATTTCTAATATGAGCCCAGAGGACCCCAAAACCCAGCAGCAATAGAAATTCACCAAGACAAATGGTTTTTTAAACAAAAGTTGCAGTTAATTATCGTTAAACATGAAAACAGGATCAAACTTTAACATTACTATTAACTTAACCCCCTTCTAATTCTAAGTGCACGTGTATGTAATATGTGTGTAAGTTCAGAGAAGTTCTTTGATTCACAGTCCAATCTCACTTCTCACTCCTCCAATTTCACTGATTGGAGACAATTCTTATGCTGTGCACAGAATTTAACATTTATAAAGTTCACCAGGCTTTGGTGCTGGAAAAGTAAATGGTTACCACTCACGAATGTTCTTGTCAGTTTTCAGAGAGAGATTTGTTGCTCATTGGACACCCACAACTGATTCCTTCAGATCAGTCACTTCAGTGTTTTGCAGAAGAAAGTTGCCCCATCAGGGTTCTCCAGATGATAACCTCTTTCTTTCAGGTCACCACAGAGTTCCTTTTTGTTTCCCTTATTTCAAGTAAAACATTATACAGCTAGTCATCTCCTCTTGTATGGACTACAAAGGTTTTGACCAGGCTGAACTAAGAACTCACAACCCATCTTCAAAATGGGGTTTTTCCACAAGCTTGCCTGCTTGTCCTGTTCCAGTCCCAGCTGCTGCTGCTGAACTGTAGAACTGAATTTCCCCCTCCCCCCATCTCTCTCTCCCTCTCACATACACACACAGTCAGAGAAAACCACATGACCCTCTTAGAACAGTCAACTGCCTTCAAACAGACTGCGGCTCCAGACCAAATCTTCCAAGTTCGTTCATCTGTTGCTTTCCAAAACAATAATCTGTTACTCCACAGCATGTCCAATTAACACCTACTTTGGAAGTCCTTATAGGCATTCTTCAAAGTTTTTCCAAAGGCATTCGGAGCCTGGACTGTCTGGCTTGAGCAGAGTTCTGGCATTTTAAATGAGATCTGTGTTGAAGAGTTTGTTTGTGACCTACACTAAAAAAACCTGCCATAATTTATCTCCTTTAAAACATATCTATATGCAATATTAAATATAATATAATCTGTCACACTATCATCAGAGGTAGGGATCCAGAGCCCGCCAATGCCGACTACATTGCTCATTCTAGGGAAATCACAGGGCCAGCCATCGCTGATGGGTGCAGTGGCTAGCCTCCTGTCTGTCTGAGATAAACATTCCGAGTGCAAGTTCCTTGTAAACACAGGAGCAGAAATCAGCATCTTTCCCCTCTCGAGCCTAGATAACACCAGAAGGGGTAGACCGGAAATCACAGCAGTCAATGGCAGCATCATCTGCACCTATAGCACATGAACTACCCCTTTGCAATTTGGTTCCAGCTGATTCACATGGACATTTACACTGGCTGCGGTGTCACAACCACTGTCGGGCGCAGACTTCCTCCATGCATACTGTTTGCAGGTGGACGTGAAGGGATGATGGCTACTCAATGCTAAGTAATTTTAAACCTTTCCCCTCAGTGAGGCCAGATTTCCGGCTCCGCATCTGTTCTCAGTCATGTGTTCAGACAACGAATTCGCCAAGTTTTTGTTTGAGTTTCCATCCATCATCAGGCTGCAGTTTTCACAACAGCCCCAAACAGTGCACCACATTCCCACTCTAGGACACCCCCTGCACACCCAAGCATGCAGGTTACAACCAGATAAGCTCCAACTTGTGAGGGAGGAGTTTAACAGGATGGAGGAGATGGACATTGTGCAGCATTCAGATAGCCCGTGGGCCTCTCCGCTCCATATGGTGCCAAGTCCGCAGGAGGATAGACACCGTGTGGGAACTACAGGAGGCTGAATCCAGGACTTCAAGGCCAACCTGCACAGTGCATGCATTTTTTCAAAGATAGACCTCGTGCGAGGATATCATCAAGTCCCTGTCCATCCAGATGATATCCCAAAGACAGACATGATAACCCCGTTTGGCCTTTTTGAATTCCTCAGAATGCTGTTCGGCCTCAAGAACTCACCCCAGACCTTCCAACGCTTCATGGTTGCAGTAGGGCAGGACCTGGATTTATTTTTCATCTACCTGGATGACATTCTGGTAACCAGTCACTCCCACCAGGAACACCTAGCACACCTAGGCCTACTCTGCTACCGCCTCAGTGACTATGGCCAAGCGGTTAACCTCACCAAGTGCCAGTTTGGCCTACCCACCATTGACTTTTTGGGAGACCAGATCAACTCTCATGGAGGTGTATCCTTGCCAGGGAAAGTGGAGGCCATTTGCAAATTTGCCAGGCCCATCACAGTCAAAGGCCTGCAGGACTTCATTGGGATGGTTAATTTTTACCACCGTTTCATCCCCTCAGCAGCTCGGATCATGTACCCACAGTTTGGCTTGATGTTTGGCAAAACCAAAGAAGTAGCTTGGACAGAAGAAGCGATGGTGGCTTTTGACCAGGCAAAGGAGGCTCTAGCAAATGCCACGCTTCTGGTCCAGCTCCGGGTAGACATTCCCATAGCCCTCACCATAGATGCCTCTGAAGTTGCAGTTGGTGGCATACTTGAACAGTTAATCGAAGGCCAATGGAAGCTGTTTGTCTTTTTCAGCTGACACCTGTGACCCCCAGAGATCAAGTACTGTGCATTCGATAGAGAGCTGTTGGCCCTATATATGGCGATTTGAACTTCATATATTTTCTGGAAGGGAGGGAGTTTACGACCTTCCCCGATCACTAGCCCCTCACCTTTGCACTCACCAAGGTGTCTGACCCGTGGCCAGCAGTGACACTATCATTCATATTGAATATTGATCAAGTATATCTTGGGGAAGAGCAACGTGATGGCTGACGCGCTGTCCCGGACATCCATCCAGTCGGTGCACACTTTGATTCCGGGAGTGGATTAAGTGGCATTTGCGGAGGCACAACAGGGGACAATAAACTATTGGCATAGTGAACCACAATCACCGAACTCCGCCTCAAGGACATACCAATTGGGTCCAGAGGTACCAAGCTCCTGTGCGACACTTCCACTGGGAAAACTCAGCCCATTCATACTGACTGCTTGGAGATGCTGGATCTTTGACTATTTGCACGGGTTATCTTACTAGGTGACCAGCTAGCTAATCACAGATCGCTTCATGTGCCATGACCTACACAAGCAGGGCCAGGATGTGCACATACTGCCAGACCTCCAAGGTCCAGAGGCACTGCAGCCTTTCCAGCCAACACACAAGAGGTTAGAGCATGTGCACATCATTGGCCCACTACCCATCTTGAGAGGAGCAAGGTACCTATTTACAATAGTGGACAGGCTCACGAGGTGGCTGGAAGCCGTCCCAATCACTGACGAGATGGCAGAGATATGCGCTAGGATGCTGATCACAACCTGGGTGGTGAGGTTTGGGCTCCCCACCCACCTTGGCTCTGTGATTAGTGGCAGCACAGCTACTAGGAATCCAGCTCCACCTGACAACTGTGTACCACCCTCAATCGAATGGCCTCGTGGAACGTTTCCACAGGCATCTGAAGTCAGCCCTGATAGCACAAATCCAAGGGCCCATCTGGGTAGATGAACTCTCCTGGGTGCTTCTGGGCATCCGCACTGCCCTCAAAGAATACCTGTCAGCGTCATTCACTGAACTAGTTTATGGTGCACTACTTACAGTATCTGGTGAATTCGTGCCCACACCCTATGGCCAAGAGGGCACTCCAGCAGAGGTCTTGATCAGACTTCAGGAGAGACTCAGAACACTGGCTCCGATGCTGACGTCCCACCATGGGGCAAGGCTCTCCTTCGTACCCAAAGACCTGCAGCAGAGCGAGAACATGTTCGTCTGTCAAGGAGCACACAGACTACCCCTGCAGTGGCCATATTATAGACCCTTCAAAGTAGTATGTCATAACGGGGAAACTTGTGTTTTGGATGTTGGTGGCTGGGAAGAGACATTTACTATATACCTCCTCAAGCTGGCACACCTGGTCATTGAGCAGCCAGTTGTTGTCCCATCAGCCAAGAGGTGAGGGCGGCCACATAATGCAGGCAGTGTATAGAGAATAGTTTCAGTGCCTCCTATTGTGAGTTTGAATCAGTAAATCAGTTGTTTTGGAACTCTGCTCAACTCAAAATGTTTCTTCCACTTTCGGTGGCTGATAGCCACACTAAATCCAATATATAGAGCTGCCAAGATATAGAGGACTCCCCAAATAAGAAACAGTTTAATTAGGAATGAATGAAGGAATAATGTATCCTTGGAATTCTCTACCAAGGGGAGTAGTGAAAACTCAAACATTTTGAGTTAATTCAAAAGAGATCTTTTTTAATATAAATGGAATTAAGTGATGTGAAAATGCATCAGACAATGGCACTGAGATAGCAGAAGAGCCACAAACTTGATGAATTGTGAAAGAGCCTGAGGAAGCCAGATAGCTTTAATCTTCCTTTAATTTTTATCTTTTTATATTTTTGAAGAAAGGTAATGTAGTGATAGAGTGCTACCACTAGGAGAAGTTGGAAAAGGAGTTTATAGCATCTGGGGAATGCTATTGCATCTTGGGTAGATTAAAGATGGATGCCCCCACATGAGGTCTGGCCTGTGTATGTGCTGTTTGCTTAGTTAATAAATCTAGTTGTTTAAAAAAGAACCCAAGTTTCTTTATTGTAATAGATGAAACATCAAATGGTACCAGGAGTGGAAGAAACAGCCAAATTCTGCTGTGCACAGGAGTGAAAAAAAAAAGAAACACACAGTGTGCATAGTAAGTAACAGTCGATATCAGCAGTGAAAATATGGAGAGTTTAAAGGCTCCTAATGTTGTAAAATTGATTGGAAATATCAACCATGAGTGGAGGCTGTTTAAACAAAGCTTTATGCTGTACCTGCAAGTCATTGGAATCAATAGTGAACTGGATACACGGAAGATTGCACTGTTACTTATCTCAAGGGACCTTGAACTCTAGAAGTTTTCAACAAATTTATTTTTGCCAAGGCAGAAGACCAGACCAAATTCAACAAGGTTATCAAGATGTTTGATGAACACTTTTCACCAAAGAAAAATGAAACCTTCGAGAGGTAAGTGTTTCATTCACACATGCAGCTGCAGGGAGAGAACTTTGATACATTTTTTTAACAGACTTAAAATTAAAAGCAAGAATGTAATTTTGGATCACTTCAAGATTCAATGATCTGTGATCAAATTGTGTTCGGAATTAATGATAATAAAGTGAGAAAGAGGTTGCTGTGAGAGACAAAACTTACCTTAGCTAGATCTGTGAAGATATGTCATGCTACATTTAAGAGAGTGGTGTGGTGATATGTAATTACACCACTATTTCACCAGGGGTCAACCCGGTGATCTTGTATATAAAGCAGTCCAGAGCTACAGTCTAACCTTCCAGGTTTGTCTTGCAGAGAGACAAGACTTCTTAGTGTACATATTAGTTTATTAAAGCTGTCTTATACTCACACTGCTGGTGTGGTTATTGTCAGTACAAGTGGTGCTGTGTATATTTAAACAGCGCCAGTAGGGGGAATTCTTGCATATTACTAATGGCATGCTTCAATTCACTATTACATTTTCTTTTTATATTTCAATTTTAAGAGAAGTTGAAGCCAATTCGGAAGTAAAGATTTTAATTACTGGAAGAGATTTGTAGTTTGGGCAGATACAAAGGAATAAAAGTACTTCTGGGAAAATCTTCGCTTTCTTTTGTCTTTTGTTCTAACTATTCTAGCCTTTTTATTTCCCACTTCCTTTTTTGGAGACCTTTACAGAGAGGAGGGTGGAGGGGGATTAAACACAATGCATATGACTAATGTTTGATGCATGTATTTACAACTTTGTAATTTACTGCATTGTGGATGAAAATTTTAAAAATATTCAAAAAAAGAGGGAGTGGGGGGGATAAAATACAGACTCTGGATGTTATACCGGTGTTGGAAGAGATTGCATTGTATATTTGAATTTACACAAGTCTGTGAAAATCAAAAATAAAATATATAAAAAAAAAGATGCCTTGTCAATTAATTAACTCTGCAGCATGCTAAAATATTTGGTGATAGTGTAAAAGCCAGTGAAAATGAAGGCATGGTCATAGTCACAGTATCTGGACCCACACACAAACAAAAAATGAGATACAGGAATCAACAAAAAGATAGAGACACATACAATTGTAAACGATGTGGCACTAAGCGTGCACCAAAGCAATGCCCAGATTATGAAAAAGTCTGTAATAAGTACAAAGGGCAGAATTGCTATGCAAACCAATGTTTTTCCAAAGGGAAACTGAAAAGAAGTAAAAGAGGACACACTATAGAAAACACTGTACACATTCTAGAAGGAACAGCTCTCAGTGATACACTTTTCGAAGGTATGGTGGTGCAGAAAGTGAAAAGTGTTGAGCAGGATAAATGGACTGTGTCATTGTATAAAAATGGAACAAATATTCCTTTCAAATTATTCATGGGGAAAAGGTCAATTTGATCTTTGAGTGTGACATCAGGGCAATGAAGGTAAAAACATATATCCATATGAATCCTGTACTGCTCAAAGCCTACAATGGACAGAGCATCGATACGAAAGGTACATGTAAACTCAAGGTGAAAGTTAAAGATAAAGAGCAGCACCTCAGGTTCACAGTAGTCCCAGATGGACATGAATCACTGCTTGATGACAAAGCATGTGAAAACTTAAACCTGGTCAAGAGGGTGTATGCACAGAACAACGTAGAGGAAATATTGGATTAATTTCCAGACATCTTCAAGGGGTTTGGAGTTCTCATAGTCACTTCTACAATACAGTTAAAGGGGGACACACAGCCATTAGTACATGCGCCAAAGCAGATTCCAGCACCGCTAAAAGAAAAGCTCAAGCAGGAGCTTGACCGAATGACTGCACTAGGGGCCATAAAGAAAGTGGAGGAGCCCACAGAATGGGTGAATTTAATGGACTGTGTCAAAAAGAAAAATGGTGACCTACATGTGTGCATGGACCCAAAAAGCTTGAATGCAAATATAAAGAGGGAACATTATCAGATTCCAACCAGGGATATTATAAGTGAGATGGCCTGTGCAAAGTTTTTCACTAAATTGGATGCATCCCAGGGCTTCTGGCAAATAAAACTGCATGATGATAACAGAAAATACTGTACATTTAATACACTGTTTGGCTGATACTCCTTTTTGAAGCTGCCTTTTGGAATTTTCTCAGCTCCAGATGTGTTCCACAGGACAATGGAACACATCATAGAAAGCATAAATAGGTTATGTGGGTACAAGAATGGCATGATCCTATGGGGATCCACACAAAAACAAAACAAGAAGCTCATCAAAGCACTACAATGCATCCAGAAGAATAGATTAAAATTAACAGAGAAAAAAAATGTCAATTTGGTGCGAAGGAAATCACCTTTCTGGGAGGTAAACTGTCGGAGGCAGGTGTAGAGCCAGGCAAGAGCAAAGTGAAAGCAATTTTAAAGATGCCCAGACCCTCTGACAAAAAAAGCATATTGAGAGGGCTGGGAATGATTAATTTCATTGATAAATTCATACCAAACCTGTCTTCTAAAACAATGTAACTAAGGAAGTTGTTACAGGACAAATGTTAATTCAAATGGACAGCCAACCATAAGGAAGAATAGACACAACTGAAGACCATTGTAACTACAGAACCAGTACTTTTGACATTCTTTGATGCATCCAGAAAGATAAAAATATCCATGGATGCTTCACAAGATGGAATAGGTTCCGTACTACTTCAGGCTATAGGAGAAAATTGGAGGCCAGTAGCATACGCATCATGGAGAATGACAATATTTGAGTGTTGATATTCACAGGTTGAGAAAGAGTGTCCAGGTCTGGTCTATGCACTTGAGAAATTCCACAGTTATGTATCTGGTCTACCAACAGTCATGGCAGAGGCAGACAACAAGCCATTAGTAGCAATAATCAAGAAAAATCTTAGTGAAATGTGGCAGAGAATCCAAAGACTGATGATGAAGTTACAACGTTATGACTTTGAATTGGTGTACACACCAGGGAAACATATTGTGTTAGCTGATGTGTTATCCAATGCAGAGTGAAACACACAATTGGAGTTCCACAGAGACAGATGTGAATCACCCCATGTGAACCTGATCATTAAATCTCTTCCTGTAGTTGACATGAAATCCAAGCAGATTGCAGCTGAAACAGAGGACACAGCTCTACAGAAGGTCATGAAGAATCTGAATGAAGAATGGCCTAGAGGTGAATATCAGCCATACTATAACATTAGAGGTGAGCTGAGTGTTGTCAATGGGCTTCTACTCAGACAGAGCAGAATTATCATTCCTCAATCGCTGAGACAAGAGATGCTGAAAAGGTTGTATGAGGGGCACCTTGGTATTGAAAAATGCATAAAGAGGGCCAGAACTGTTGTTTATTGGCCAGAGATAAATACTGACATTGACAGGATGGTTTCCAGTTGTGAGGCCTGTTTGAAACATCATGCAAAGCAGACAAAGGAAACCATGGCAGAACGTTGGGACTGATCTGTTCCACATGGATAGAAAAAATTAATTGCTAGTTATTGATTATTTCATGAACTATCAGGAGATTGTGTTGCTTCCTAGCATGTCTGCTGCTTGTGTGATCCAATATATGAAATTAATCTTTGCAAGACACAGGATTCCTCAAATTGTCTCCAGTGACAGTGGACCATGCTACAGTTGTAGAGAATTTCATAACTTTGCAGAAGAGTATGATTTCTGAGATGAGACTTCAAGTTCTCTGCATCCACATTAAAATGGCAAAGCAGAGAAAGGAGTTCACATAGTTATACAGTTGTTCAGAAAGCTCTAGACAGTGGCTCAGATCTGCATCTAGCTCTATTGAGTTACAGAACTTCACCACTTGAACATGGCACGTCACCCACTGAGCTTCTGATGGGACATAGACTACACATCACGCTTACCTATTCTGCAAGCCCAAACAAGAACCAAGATGTTGAATGGAAACAATGTGCCTACAAAGGAGACAAAAGGCAAATTTAGGGCCACTGCCACAATGAGACTCAGAGATTCCAACACTTGGGACTAAAAGACTGCTGTTCTGGGAGAAGTAAATCCAAGATCCTACACTGTCAGAACAGAGGAGGGTCAAATACTGAGGAGGAATCGAAGGAGTCTGCTGAAAACGCCAGATATACTGCAGGAACAGATAAATGCAGAGGTTTCAGCCTGCACAGAAACAGAGGAAACACCACCCATGCTAGACAGTAGTAGACCAGCAGAGCCAACAGAAGCACAAGCACCAGTGTTAAGAAGATACACATGAGTTGTCAAAGGACCTGACAGACTGAATCTATAAATGAAAAGGAACTGCACACTTAAAGGTTTGTGCTGCTGATGTTTATGTTACATTTGTGTTGAACTTTAAATTGAAAGAATACTGTGTTAATATTAAAGTGTCATGTTTGCTTAAACATTTCAAGGAAAGGGGATGTAGTGATAGAGTGCTACCACCAGGAGGAGTCAGAGACAGATGTGTAACATTTGGGGAATGCTGTTGCATCTTGGGTAGATTCAAGATGGATGCCTCCACATGAGGTCTGGCATGTGTATGTCCTGTCCTTCATGTTGTTTGCTAGGTTAATAAATCTAGTGGTTAAAAAAAGTTTTTTATTGTAATAAAAATATATCACGGGGAACTCCCATGTTGCCATAGATAATCCTCAAACAGCAATGTCACTGATATAATAATGAATAATTTTGTGCTGGTTTTGCATTTCTACTGAGTTCACTGTGATTCTACCTCAAAAATGATTAATCGGGTGTTGAGGAATTTGAAGCTGCAAAAGGTATAAATTATTTCTTTTTGTAAGAGATGTAGTGGTCTAAAAGCATACAAATACCACACCTTTAGTAACTGGCATTTCTAAAATGCAATATTTGGAACTCTGCAGAAACGTTTTCCCAATTTAGATGTGAATATCTCTTAAATAACAGTTATTAACAAGAGTTAACACAAAGATTAAAATAATGTCACCCATGTACAATAGAACAATCTGGCAATCAGTAAGGGAAAATCATCACATTCCTCCTTCTTGATGGCTTGTGGTAAAATGCACCAGTGATGTGATCATTAAACGGGATTTACAGATACGAATATACGTTTATAATTTTTGTGCTTTAGGTAAAGCATTGCAATTAACAACCAATATTCTCTGGTTTCATTTAGCGGTTGCACATAATTCATTTAAACATGTTAATAAATCCATAAAAGTGCTGGAGACATATAGCAGGTCCCGGAGCATCTATAGGAGGCTAAGATATATAAAGGGCTCAGGCTTGAAATATTATTTATATGTCTTTGCCTCCTATGGACCTGCTGAGTTTCTCCAGCAATTTTGTGCATTTAACCCAATCAATGCATCTGCAGACTTTCTTGTTTCACCTCATTTAAACATGTTCTCTGACTTTTGGGCTTGTATCACTGCGAGCCCTGCCAGAGCTCATTTAATCAGGTAAGCCAAATGTTATTTCTAATTTGTGTGGTTTGGCACTGAGTGATGAGCATTTCAACTCTATAAACAAGACCCATAGTATGCTGGAGGGTGCTTTCTGTTTTCTGCACAAAGTTAATGTGATTTTTCTGCATGATTGTAGACTTTTAGAACAGTTGTTTATGCAATAATGTGATACTATTATGTAGCATTAGGCAACATGATTGGGCTCATTAAATAGAGAAGTTTTGCTTTTGGTGAACCTTCTCAGCAGACTTACGGAACCCCAACAGGTTTACTGCAACAGCTTTTCCATATACCTTGCGTCAGTTCTGGAGTATGAGAGTCAGCAGTAACTTTCTTCTGGCTGAAGTGTCCTTTCTAATCTTAAGAGTTTTGTATAGAAGCTTCTTATAACTAATCAGAGGGTTGCACAATAAATTTGGAAAATAAAAAAAACATTCCTTTATTGGATGTAGATGTATTTACTGAGGGTCATTTAAGAGTCAATCTTATTGGTAGGAGTGGAATCTTGTGTAGGCCAGGCTGCATAAGGTTGGCAACTTCCCTTCTCTGCAAGGAATCAGTAACATAGATGAGATACATGTCTGGTAGTTTTATGGCTACTATTACCAGCTCTAGCTTTTTTTTACATACTTTCAACATTTTATTTACTTATCTACATTTTTATTTCTGAGCTGCTATAGTGGGATTCAAACTTGATCAATAGTCCGTATTACCATATTAAAAAAAATCAGAAAACGATGGAAGCATTCACTAGACCACCTGCAGTTCGTATACAAACTGCTCTATGGCCGATGCCATCCCCACTGCTCTCCATCTAGCCCTCCCCCACCTGGCAAACAAGGTGTTCAAATGCTGTTTATTGACCAGCTCAGCATTCAAAACAATCATATTACAGTACCTGATAAGGACATTGAACTTGCTGGGTCTAAACACCTCCCTCTGCAATTCGATTCTTGATTTCCTGTCGGGGAGACCTCAGGCAGTCTGGATCAGTAATAGCATCTCCAAGATCATTGCAATGAGCATGGGGGCCCCGCAGGGCTGTGTGCTGAGTCCACTGCTGTTCACTCTACCAATCCCCAACTGTGCAGCCAAACACAGCTCGAACCACACCATAAAGTTTGCTGACGACACAACCGTGGTGGGTCTGATCAATAAGAATGATGAGTCAGCGTACAACCTGTATCTGAACATTAAGAAAAAACAAAAGAGATGGTTGTTGACTTCAGGAGGGCCCAGGAGGACTATGCTCCACTGACCATTGATGGCTCCACCTTTGAGGTCATCAAGAGTATCAAGTTCCTTGGAGTGCACTTGGCAGAAACTCTCACCTGGTCCCTTAACACCAGCTCCATAGCCAAGAAAGCCCAGCAGTGCCTCTACCTCCTGCAAAGGCTGAGGAAAGTTCATCTCCCACCCTCCATCCTCACTCCATTGTACAGAGGATGTATCAAGAGCATCCTGTGCAACTGCATCACCACCTGGTTTGGAATCTGTACCTCCTCAGACTGTAAGATCCTGCAGAGGATAGTGAAACCAACGGAAAAGATCACTGGGGGCTCTCTTTCTACCATGCAGGATATTTGTAATACCTTATGTAGATGAAAGGCAATTCTGTGAAGGACTCCACACACCTCTCATTAAACTGTTCTTCCTTCTGCCATCTGGCAGGAGGTACTGAAACACTCGGGCCCTTGCATCCAGATTGGGCAACATGTATTTCCCCCAAGCCATCAGACTCCTAAACTCCCAGAACATTTGGGGATAGGGTATGGTGGACTGTTACTGTATATGTCTTAATATTTTAATGTGTTTAATTTCTATTCTAACTTACACTTATGCAAATATGCTCCATGATCCTGGAGAAACGCTATCTCGTCTTTACTGTGCGAGCATGGTATGAATGATAAATAAAGGTGACTTGACTTGACTTGAGGTCAGACAGCATCTGTAGAGAGAGAAACAGATTTAATATTTCAGGTTGATGACCTCCCATCGAACTAATAAGAAAGTGCTTGTTTTTATTTCAGATTTCTATCTTTTGCATATTTTTATTTGTGTTTTTTAAACGTTAGCAACTGGAATAGTAACCTTATCACTCTGCAAAAGAAACCCAGCATTATGCCAGTTGAAACTGGGTGCTTACCCACTGTCTATGAATGCCCAGCTGCCATTACTTACCTCAGCTGATCAAGCCCAGGCATTGGTTCAGGGAGGCTTATTCTCCAATGAATACTGGAAAAGCCCAACATTGGTTCAGGGAGGCTTATTCTCCAATGAATACTGGAAAAGCCCAGTATGATCAGGTACTACAATTGGACTCCATGCTCTGTCCATTGAAGGAATAGATTGAAAAATGTGCCTGCATAAGCTTATCTGATTGACCCTGTGCCCTTCTTACCTTATAAGATTGAACACTCTACCTTCAGCCACAATGATCATTCCAAAATGTATGGAACAAAGGATCATTTTTAATTTAATTGAGAAAGGAGAAGTACTAAATTCTCTCCATTGATGCCCCTTTGTTGTGTGTCAGAGGTAATTTATCTAGTTCATATTGAGACACTCAGGCACTTCCTCTCCAAGATTTTCTTTCTCTTATTTGTAGTTAAGAAGGCTTTTGCTTGTGCCTTTAATTTACTGAACAAGGCACTGGAAGTAATGAATATTTGTAGATTAAAGGGTAAGAAATCAGAAATCTACATCCATGTGAAAATCATCAATGAATCTTTTCAAATGGAATTGGACACGAGGGCAGGAGTGTCATTAATGCCACTAAAGTTAAAAACATGACTGTTACCTCACCTCACCATTAAAGAGTCTGACATGGTGTTAAAAATGGTCACAGGGGAGAAAGTCAAGCTGTTTGGAAAATACAAACCAAAAAGATTACCCCTCTACATCGTTGACACCAAGGGGATGGCATTGTTTGGAAGAAACTTTTTATCACACATTCAACTAGATTGGATGGAAATTGGATCCATAATGAACATATGCATGGATGAGTCAAAACTGGAACATGTGCTTAAGAAATATCAGATGGTTTTTGAAAAATCCAAGGAGTCCAAATTACTCCTGAAATCAAGTGTTGAACACAAGTTCTACAAGCCCAGAATGGTACTGTTTGCAGTAAAGGGAAAGATTGAATCAGAACTTAACAGACTGGAAAATTAAAGAATCCAATACAGTGACTGAGCAGCTATCATCGTGCCAGTGTGAAAAGCAAACAGAGAAATCCAAATTTGTGGTGATTGCAAAGTTAACCATGCTCTACAAATACCTGAACATCCAATGTCCAAAGCGGAAGAATTATTCCAAGCCCTGAATGGGGAAAAGAAATTCACGAACCTGAACTTATCCCAAGCATATCAGCAAGTAGAGTTGGATGAGGCCTCAAAGAAATATGTGGCAATCAATACTCATTTGGGGTTATTCACCTATATCCGAATGGCATATGGAATATCAACAGCCCAAGCAATATTTCAAGCGGTCATGACCAAATTATTGCATTGCATAAATATAGGATGTTATTTCAATGACATTATAATTAGAGGTTGAGATGACTCAGAGCACCTATCTAACCTAGAAAAGGTCCTAACTTGATTGCAACAGGCGAATGTGCATCTGCGCCAGGACAAGTGTGTATTTATGGTACCTTCCATAACATATTTAGGCTTTACAGTCAATAGCGAAGGGGTCTGAATGGATACCACTGGTACCAAAGCTGTCCACAGTGCACCCTACCCAACAAATTGAGCCGAATTGCAGTCAATTCTGTGTTTAGTTAACCAAATATGTCCACTCTGCAACCCGCTGAACCAATTATTAAGAAAAGTACAAAAATGGTGCCGGAATAGTAACGTGGTCAATCGTTTGAAAGAACTATTAACGTCAAGCAACAATGTTGTCCACTACAATGCAGAAAAGGAAGTGACCCTTGCGATGGATGCTTTGCCAGTGGGCTTTAGAGTGGTGTTGTTACAGGTGATGGAAAAAGGGACAACTGTTGGCTTATGTCTCCTGGTCTTTGATAGCTGGTGAGTGTAATTATGCACAACTGGAAAAAGAAGGGCTTGCCATAATATTTGGTGTCAAACAATTCCACCAATACCTATATGGTAGGAAGTTTACCTTCGTAACAGATAACAAAACACTGAGTTTGCTCCTAGGCCCTAAAAAGGGGATTCCAGTGCTAGCTGTAACAAGAATTCAAAGATGGGCCATGCTGCTCACCGCATATGATTACGATTTGAAACATAAACCAGCAACACAAAATGGCCATGAGTATGCCCTATCCCGCTGACCTCTACCTGAAACCAACAGAAAAATGAGATAATTAAATGGACAGCGGAAGCTACAGCTATTAATCAAGAACAACCTCATTTCTTACCAATTACAGCAAAGACTATCAGCAAAGAAGTACAGAAAGAAGCTACACTGTCAAAGGTCTTACATTTCACATTAAATGGATGGGATGAGGCTGAAGCCATCTCTCCTGAACTGAAACCTTACTATACATGACGCAATGTACTACCAATTGAAGAAGGTTGTTTATCATTCCTACGAAATGGCAGGCTGCCATGTTATCAGAGATCTACAATAACCACCCAAGAATGGTTCAGATGAAAGCTTTGGCACACATACATGTCTGGTGGCCACCAATGGACATCGATATTAAACAAATGGTGAGAAGATGTTACATTTGTCAGGAGATGCAACCCAAAGCACTACAAGCGGCAGCTAACCCATGGAAATGGCCATCGCGATCATGGCACAGGATTCACATTGATTTCACTGGTCCCTTTATGGGACAAAACTTCCTTATTGTTGTTGATGCACTCTCTAAATGGCCAGAAATTCCACACATGAAAACAACAACAACCAACCAAATGATTGAGAGATTATGAAGTATGTTCGCATCATATGGATTACCTATAGAACAAGTCTCCAATAATGGGCTGCACTTTGTATCAGATGCTTTTAAGGTATTCCTATGTAATAACAATATATGACACATCTTATCAGCACCCTACCACCCAAGCATAAATGGGGAAGTAGAAAGTATTGTGCAAATTTTCAAGAAGGCCATGAAAACTACGAAATCTCTAAACATTTCATGGAATCACAAACTCGCAGATTTTCTAATAGCAAATAGAAATACTCTGCACTCTACTACCAAACGAACACCAACAGAACTGATGTTTGGACAGAACTTAAAGACAAGACTTTCCATGGAGCACCTGAACATTGGCCTTCACATGGAACAATCCATGTCTCCAAGTAAACCTACCAGAGCTCTGGAAGTAGGAGAAAAAGTACTGGTACAGGACTACTGACTCAATATGAAGTCATGGGTCAGAGGTGTGATTCTTAAAAAAAACTGAGTCCCTGTTCTTACTCCATATTGGTAGGAACTAAAATATGGAAATACCACATCAACCAATTAAGAGTGGTGAATGATCCAATGGGCACATGAATTCTCATGAGCCTGACAAGTTTCCATTTTGGGCTCCTTCCAATGTCAAAGTTCCAGAAATATCTTCTGAAGATGATGCCCCCTTGATGTTGACTGCTCAACACAGCAATCCTACATTACGCCCTGCTCAGCAGAATAGTCTGACACTACATCTAGCTCAGCAGAGCAACCCTATGTAACACCTGAAAGCAGCTCGCCAAAAACAAATTTCACAGTCCTTACCGCCAACCAAGGAGGAGGTACTGCCCAAAAAAGGCAGAGAGTCTGGGGAAGTTTCAAAGTCTGCCAGTGGATTTTATCTTGCCAAGAAGATCACGAATGAAAAGACATCCTTCAGTATGCCTAAAAGACTATGTACAGTGACTTGGCTGCTCAACATGTCAAACTTGCATTGTAGTGTAATTATAATTCACATTTCCAATTAGTCAATGGGTATCACATAGTTATTGTAGTTTAGTATAAGTGGTGTCTATGTGTTACTTTCATGAATGATTTATTTTGTGGGGGAGGGGAAGAATGTTGGGACTATATGCCTGCATGCATATTACATCATCACATATGACGTCATCATGTACGTGTGTGTGTGTGTGTGTGTGTGTTGTGTGTGTGTGTGCTTGTGTGTGTTTGTGCGTGCGTGCGTGCGTGCGTGCGTGCGTGCGTGCGTGCGTATGGTGGGTGGGGGTGGGTGGGGGTGTGGGTGTGGGTGGGTGTGGGTGGGTGTGGGTGTGTGTGTGGGTGTGTGTGTGGGTGGGTGGGTGTGCGTATGGGTGTGTGTGGGTGTGTGTGTGTGTGTATGTGGGTGTGTGGATGTGGGTGTAGGTGGGTGGGTGGGGTTGGGGGTGGGTGCGTGTGCGTGTGGGTGTGTGTGGGTGTGGGTGTGTGTGTGTGCTGCGGGAAACCATGTGTGTGTGTGTGTGTGTGTGTGTGCTGCGGGAAACCATTTTAGATGAGTAATAAAGAATGAATGAAGCGTCACGTCTCCATGTACTGGTGTATTTCTATGCCTAGAATACACACCAGTCTCCTCCTCACTGATTATCAATACAGGCACACCCCAAGGATGTGTGCTTAGCACACTGCTCTACTCATTACACACCCATGACTGTGTGGCCAGGCACAATGCCAATACTATCTACAAGTTTGCCGATGACACCACAGTTGTTGGCAGAATCACAAATGATAATAAGGAAGTGTACAGGAGGGATATAGATCAGCTTGTTGAATGGTGTAACAACAACAACCTTGCGCTCTATGTTAGAAAATCCAAGGAATGATTGTGGACTTCCAAAGGAAGTCATGGGAACATCATCCAGCCCAGTAGTGGAGAGGGTCAATAACTTCAAATTCCTGGATGTCAACATCTCCAAGGGTCTGTCCTGGAGCATCAATGTTGTTGCAATCACAAAGAAGGTTCACCAGTGGCTATACTTTGTGAGGTGTCTGAGGAGATTTGGGATGTCACCAAAGACTCTTGTAAACTTCTACAGGTGTATGGTGGAGTACATTCTGGCTGGTTGCATCACTGCCTGGTATGCAGGTGCCAACTCTTAGAATAAGCATAAACTCTAGAGGGTTATTAACTCAGCCTGAGACATCATAGGCACCAGACTGCATTCCAGCGAGGACACCTACATGAGGTAGTTTCTTAAAAAAGCAGCCTCTATCCTCAAAGATCCCGCCACCATCTGCTACCATCAAGAAAAATGTACAGGAGCCTAAAGACGAGCACTTAATGGCACAAAGACATCTTCCCTGCTGCCATAGATTCCTGAATAATCATTGAACCAAAGACACTGCCTTACTTTTGTGCGCTATTATTTTATTTTTATTTTTAGTAATGTTGTAAAATGGTTCTAATATGTATGTTTGCTGTTTGATCCTGCTGCAACACACCGAATCTCATGACAATAAATTCTGATTTTGTCTGTCATTCTGACAATTATGTTAACTGATTTAAAAATGCTAGCCTCTATTTTTTCACAATGAAAGCTGAAATAAAAATATGGAGCAATCAGAGTAAATGAGGAAGGATAAAAGTGAAGTCGATATTTTAAAGTCAAATCTTCTTTTAGTGTTTGGTAACGTTTGGCATTCTGGGTAATAATGCAAAAATACTATAACTAGCTCTGGTGTTTTCGTGTTACGAATATTATCAAATCATTATCTTAATTTTAACAGTAAATACTCTAAGTGAGATTAATAGAAATTGCTTTGAAATATTAAATTGTTGCAGAATTCCAGAATCTATTTTTCACAGGCTTGTTGTTTTTCTTTTCACTTTTCTCTATGTTAAGCTAAAACAATGGAAAATAAAATGGACTTACTTCAATTTGCATGAAAATTTAAGGTTTCTTAAGTTTCAGTGTGAAACCAGATATCTATAATTCATCTGGTGCCCTGTCCTATCTTCATACAAATCTTGATGCAGTGGGTGACTATTACTGTGTCAAACCAAGCCACACATTGGCCCAAATCTCATTGCATTTCACAGGTCTACAAAGAACTGCCGCTATTTTCTTGTGTTACTATGTGCAAGCTTGTAACACCCATAGTTGACTTAAATATCTTTACTGAACTAGTTTTCCTTTCGATTTTTAAAGCAGGGGATATAGAAAAATATATTCAAATGTTTATGTTTGTGAATTTTTCAGGAATGTCAGAGGCATTCAAGTCAATCGTTCTGAAACAGGTTTGACAGTCATTAGTCCCATGGCTGTGATTTAACCATCTGACAAAACAATTCTGTTAACACTGCTTTTTCATGCACTACCAATGATTCCAGTTAGACTTGGTAAGGAACTGTGGCGTGTTGTGCTGTGCTAAGGAAGACTGCACCTAGGGAATTGAAATGGGCTCAGTGGGTAATCAACCAATGAACAAGGATGACACATGCGATCCAGCTCAATATGTTTTATAAAAATAAGATGCACATCCTATTGTGGTTCCATCTGTCCATCATCTTTAAGGCATCCTCATTTCACATAGCTTACTGGATCCTGTCTCACGCTTCACCCTTTCCCCTTCATACTGACCACTTTAAATGTAGACAATCATTTTCTTGCACAGATACTGCTCAACTTGTTGAGTTCCATAGTAGTATGTTTTTGTTCAGACACTATTGTTTTCTTGCATCCTTTGAAATAGCATAGTAAATGTCCTTATCAAAATAGCATTCCCATCTGCATTGTACCAACGATTGTGTCCAATTTCATTTCCATATTGTATCATCAGTTACTACAGCCATTCTCAACCAGTTTTTAGCTGTGGCCCCCTTTGGACTCTGCTCAAAGTTTATGGGCACCCTTCCCTGTGAACAGTTAAGTTTAGTGGGTTTCTTCTGTGCTTCTTTTCCACCAACTACATAAAAATATTTTATGATTTCAGTCTGTACCTCCTGACTTAAATGTGGTGTGGCCTACATAAGGACCCAGTTGAGAATGGCTGAACAGCTCATATAGAATCTTATATCTACCATACAATTATTCTTATTAAATATTTGAAAATATAGTATTAATTATACCAGTGTTTTGGTTGATTTCAATCTTATGGGAGGAGGGTGTGGAAAGTTGGAACCCCAGCCATGAAAGCATAAACATTTGAAGTCAACTCAAACATGGAAGAGGATTTTATCACCAGATGAGCTGAGTCAGTGATGTAAGTGTGCAATGTTACAGAACTAAAGATCAGTATCTTGCTGATAGATCAGATATGTACTCAGAAATTCTTCTAGGTAAAATAGAAGGCAAAAATTGTCAACCATTTGGTCTGCTATCAGATAGTAGAGTTAATGGCTTGGGAATGGACTTTATGTTCATGGACTGTGCCTTTGGTATTCCAATGAGTTGGTTGGAGGCAAGCTCTTTGGGATGATCTTGTAGTGGATAACCAACATTTCCATAGTCTGGCATGGTTCCTTTATTTGAGTTGCAGTTTCCTTTAATAGAATTGCAGTTACATTGGAAGTTGTTCTATAAAAATAAGGTTATTCTTTGCAGTTACATATCCAAGTGGTTCTGTGGTTCTGATACCAAGGTCCTTCTAACGATAAGACTGACCAAGTAATTATAGTATCACTTCTTATATCCATTTTACTACTATTCTATGTGGCACACACTGATTAGTTAGTTGTGTTACTATGGGGCTAATCATACTATATGTATAAATCCACAAACTGCTCTTTTATCATATTCATATCTTTGTCTTTCTTTAGTCTTCAAAAATGGTTACTGTAGCGGCCCCACAAGGCCAGGCTTCTTCTTCTCTTATCTCAAAAACAAGTTTAGCTTTGGTAAATCTGTCTGGGATCTCTGCTCATACACTTTTCTCACAGAGATGGTTCAGGTGATTTTTAACACTCACACTAACTTAAACTGCATCTCTAACTAAAACACACCAGCCAAAGCTGCAGTTCTATTAAAAGAACGACTTCTACTAAAACACATTACCTACCATGCATGCTTTTATTTATTTAGTCCATAGCCAATATTTGAATGTGTGAATTTATTGCTCAATCAAACACTGCTTCAGAAATTCTGTTGATTGGATCATTGGAACATTTTTGATGTGGATTCATTCACAATTCAGACATTTTCAGAAAATGGTGTATTTAAAATGCTTTCCTAATTGTTTTCATGTTTCCTCCAACATTTTAATGATGGGTCAAATGTTGGACAGCTTTGAAACTCCTGCTGAAAATGTACTTGATCTCGTTGATGTTAATTGTTCAAAGATAACCTGGAGAACCTTGGGGACTAATATCCTCAGAGCTTCTCTCTCATTCAACAGTTTGAAAAAAAAAACAGCTTTCATTTTATTCTATCTTGCTGCATTGCTTTATTACTCCAAACTTCTCTTTTTACTTATTTTAAGTAAAGAATAATTTTTATCTTCTCTATGGTAGTTTTCTTACACAGACAAAACTCAATATTGGAGAAACTCAGCAGGTCAAACAGCATACTTTATATAGCAAAAATAAAGTTACATAACCAACGTTTTAGGCTTGAGTCCTTCATCAATGTATGGGCAAAATATGGGCAGATGCCTGAACAAAATGGCGGGGGGGGGGGGGGAGAAAGAGGGGCAGGGGGGAGGAGCACAGGCCCACAGGAGGTAATAGTTGGATAAGGGAGGGAGGGCACACCCATAGATAGGAGAACAGGGGATGGCTCTGTGAATGGAGAAGGAAAGGGGTGGAGATCTGGAAGAAAAAGACAAAGGGAATAGGAAGGGAGGGAGGATGGGGAGTAGGCTAGGAGAAACCAGAGATGTCTCATGGCTCATGGAAAGTCAAGGGAAAGGGTATGAAATAATTTATTTTAAAGTTAAAATATGTTATTTGATCAAAATATAAGGAATCATCTTAATTCAGATCCCATACTCCTTAATCCCTTCCAACCATTCTCTAATTATATTCTTGAACACTATCATGTTCTTTTTGTTCGATCACAGTTTTAGAGGGTTCCACGGCCTAGTAGCCATTATCATTGAATTAGTTTTTGCTTTGAAATATCTTGAATTCAATCATACTATTTTATCTTGCTAACAAATGCAGAATCAGAATCAGTTCCGTCTACCTACCCTATCTTTTAAAACTTTTAAACTCCATCAAATCATTCCATAATCCAAATTATTAGATCATTCTATTAATTTAAAGAGCTGATTGATTGATTGTAAAATTGAACTCTTGCCATGTGATATTATCACATTGTTAAATGGTGGCATGATTAGTTTAGAGATTAAGGCAGTGCTATAACTGCATTAGTGATCTGGGTTCAAAACTGCAGCTGGCCGTAAGGAGTTTGTACATTCTACCCATGTCTCCATGGGTTTCCTCCAGGTGCTCTGGTTTCCTCCTATATTCCAAAACATATGGGATGAGTAGGTTAATTGGTCATATGGGTGTAATTGGGCAGTGTAGGCTCTTGGGCTGGAAGGACTGGTTACATATCACTCCTTCCTCAATTTAAAGACATGCATTTAATTTGTCTTTCTGTACCATCTTAACATGTCCTTGAATGACTCCTCCAAATTATTTATTATGCCTCCTATTGAAGTACCATCTATAAATTTCAAAACAACACCCTCCAGGCCTATGTTCAAGTAATTGATTTACAGGAATTCCAGAAATCAACACTGTGGGACTTGGCTAACTGATTCCTACTATTTTGAGACACTGCTTTATAATCCCCATTTCCTCACACACATATGTTTTCTACTCTTGTCCCAACACTATGTCCCCATTACTTTCCCGCATGATACTGAAATCTGAAATCTCCATCTCTATGCCACGCAGAAGAGCTTGATTATATGAATGTATTCAAGTGCTGGTTTTACACTAATGCCAAAA
Source organism: Narcine bancroftii (assembly GCF_036971445.1). Classification (NCBI taxonomy): domain Eukaryota; kingdom Metazoa; phylum Chordata; class Chondrichthyes; order Torpediniformes; family Narcinidae; genus Narcine; species Narcine bancroftii. The sequence goes on from NC_091469.1 coordinate 77,323,997, forward strand.
TTTAAATTACACAAATTAATTTTCATCCCTTTATTTGTTCTTTGCATTGATTAAGACATAGCTACCTTTGCCTAATGACTTTTGCCTTTCCCTCAAACTAATGCCAACTTCTCACAAACTTAAACAAGTTTCCTGATGCAATACCTTTCTATTTCTCAATGTAATTGTGCACTTCATTTCCATATTTCCCTCTCTCACTCTCTAGAGGTCCCACGCTTACTTTTACTGTCCTCTTTTTTAAAATAAATAAATAAATATATATATAATTTTTTTTTTACAGAAGCCCATGTTTGTTATATTACTTGACTCTAATAATCTTTTTCTACCTTAGTAATGTTTAAATTTCTCACTGCTGCTTCTTGTACAACTCCCCATTCTCTAATCCAACATTTGCCAAGTCACATAGTTACGGAGTCCAGAATACCCCAATAACCAGAAGCAATTGATATGCACCACAACACAGGGTTACTTAAACAAAAGTAGTCTTTAATTATAATTGAACAAGAAAACAGAATTAAACTTATTACTTAACCTACTTACTTAACCTACCTAACCCACTTTAATCCCCCCTCTCATACTAAGCGCTGGCGTGTGTAATGTATATTTAAGATTAGAAAAGTTCTTTGAATCACAGTCCAATCTCACAGGTTGCAGGCAATTCTTGTACTGTGCACAGAAGTTAGCATTAACAAAGTTAACCAGTCTTTGATGCTTAACAGGCAAATGGTTACCACTCAGGAGGGTTCTTGCTGATTTTCAGGACATCCACATCTGATTCCTTTCCAATCAGTCTTGTTGATGAAACTTTCCCCCTTCAAGGTTCTCCAGATGATCTTCTTTCTTTCGGGTCACCACAGACAACTAGTCTTCTCCTTTGACTAGACAGCTTTCCAAAGGTTTGCCAGCTTTGTCCTTCTGGAACTGATTTCTGTGTCTCTCCTCTCTGTTTCATTCCCTTCCTCTCTTTTCTCCCCCTGCCTGCAAAAGTCACATGCTCTCCCAGGCAAACTGTATTCTGCAACTTTGTTGCTCTCTTTGCAAAAAGCATTCTGCAAAAGTCCTACAAAAATTCTGTGTTTTAAAATGTGTTTGTGTGCAAGCTACTCTAGCAATTCATCCCAAGCCAGCTCTAAATACTTTGTAACAGCATGCTCTAGTCTTTCATTCAATATTTTCCTTAACATCTATGTTAACAATGGATTTCTCATCTTTCTTTTAGAATACCTCCTTCTAATTAGGATAAATTTCTGCTGAGTGCAATGCTGCTTAAATATCTACTTTTACTGATTCACTTCCTTAGCCCTTTTACCCAATCCACTCTGGACAACTCTACCATCACATCATTGCAATTATATTTATTTAAGTAAAGGACATTGGCATAGACTCCAAATTTTCACCTCAAATTTTATTCAGAATTCTACCATGTTATGATCACTGTTCCCTTAGGGATCTTTAAGCAGAGCATCTTTGATCAATCCCACTTCATTTCACACAACCAAATCTAAAAAGGCCTGCTCCCAGGTTTATCTGACAAATTCTTTTCTGTAGTATCCTTGCCAATCAATCTATCGATTAAATCACCCATTAAAATAATCATCTTCTTACCTTTGATATTTCCAATTTATATTTTGGCCTATCAAGAAGCAACACCTTGGCAGGCTACAGAATACTTTCACAAATATCTTCTTTCCCTCGCCCAAAATATTGGATGCTGTGTGACCTCCTGAGTTTCTCCAGCACTTTTATGTATTGTACTTTACCATAGTATCTGCAGATTTTCTTCTTTATCTCCCTTAGTATTTCAATATTTCTGCCAGATTGATTCCTCATTAGCATCAACTACATCTACATTAATACTCAGCATCGGACTGGTTCCCTTGCTGATTAAGAAAAGATACTCCACTTCTCTTCCCTTTTCTTCCTATTCTTTTGGAACCTTGAATAACCTGGATAATTGAGATCCCAGTTCTGGTTTAGCTATTAGATAATACTCATATGGTACTAATTGGGCCATTAGTCATCTATCTTATTACCAAAGCCATGTGCATTCAGTTAGTTCAGGATACTTAGTGTCATGTACCTTTGTTTAGATTTTCTGCTCCTTCCTGTCAAGTTTATTGTCACCTGATTGTACAAGTACAACCGAATGAAGCAGCGTTCTCTGGTCCTCGGCACAAGACATACAAACAATACATATGTAGGACAAGTATTCATAAATACAAATAAATAAATATTATTTCATAAATATGAGAGCCTCGGATGGTTAGTGTGAAAGGTTCCTATGGTTGTTCAGCATCCTCACTGTCCATGGGATGAAGCTGTTTCTCAGCCTGGTGGTGCTAGCATTGATACACCTGTATCTCTTTCCTGACAGGAGCAGCTGAAAGATGCCCTGGGCAGGGTGGAAGGGGACCTCAATGATTTTGCATGCCCCCTACAGACCACGTTCCCAGTACCTCATGTCGATGGAGGGGAAGAAGACTCCAGTGATCCTCTCTGCCACTCTATGGTCCTGTGGATTGACCTCCAATCCTTATCTGCAGCAACTTTGCCACACTGTATTCAGCTGACTAGGATGCTCTAGTTGACCTGTCATGCTTTAGTTTTCCTTTTCCCTTCATTATCTGGCTCTAAAACTCACATTTATATTTGATTCATTAAACTTCACATCACTAGAACTCTCCCCACCTTTAATTAGTTCAAAGACCTTTCTACACCTTCACCAGGAAACTAGTCCCAGTACAGTTCAGATGAAGTCTGTCTCAATAGAACAACTCATTCCTTCTCTCATATTAGTGACAGCACCCCACAATTTAGAACCCATTTTCCCAATGTCAATATTTGAGTCTCATATTTACTTCTTGAATCTTACTTAACCTCTGCCAGTTTGTTTGTGGCTCAGACTATCACCCTTGCGGTCCTGCATTTAGAATTTTCACTAAAATTGTGTGCAGTTCAGGTCACCCCATTCCAGGAAAGGTTTGAAAGCTTTGGAAAGGGTGCAAAAGAGTATGTGTCTGCATTAGAAAATATTAGTTATAAATGGGAGTTTGGACATAGTGGGATTGAAATGCATGCATGGCATATCAGAGGCTGACCGGAGATCTGATAGGGTATATAAAAATTATGAGAGGGATAAATAGAGTCTGTCCTTTTTCCCAGGGTGGAAATATCAAATACTAGAGTGTAAAGGTTTTAGGTGAAAGGGAGAATGTTCAAAAGGGATTTGTAAAGTGAGTTTTTTTTTGGCATAGAGATTGGTGGGTGCCTGGAACATATTGCTGGGGAGGTGATGGAAGCATATGATAGTAGCATTTAAGAAACTCAAGAGACAGCAGATACTTGGAGGAACTCGGTATCTGTTATGGGAAAGAAATTGTTGAAGGTTTGGGTCAAGAACAGAGATGAAAGAAAAAATTGACAGTGTAAAGAAGAGAAGGGTATGGGGTGAGATGGGGACCAATTAGTGTTAGGTGGAAAAAGGAGGAGTAAAGGATGACAGATAAATGGTGTCAGCTGGGGTAGGAAGAAGGATGGAATTAGGAAAGAGAGGCAGGTAGGTGACAGGTGGATACAGAGAAAAACACAAAAAGCTTTCACCTGTACCTACATGCACCTGAATCCCTACTCCTCCCAGCCTCTCTCCCTCCTACCTCTGTCTGTTCATCATCCTCCACACCCCCCCCCCCCCCGCCCCCCGCCCCTTGCTCTACCTATGGAATGGAAAGCCATTTCAATTTCTGAGATAATACACTAGAGTAACCTTAGATGGAACTACTTTTACAATTACATCTACCAAGCCAACATATAATATTTGAACTTTCAAATCCTGCTGGAAGCATCCAGTGCATTCCATTCCTTTACTTTCAAATTTATTAAAAAATCATAGATCAAAATGTTGCCAATAGTGTTCCCACTCTTATTTTGCCTTCAGTATAAGCATTATCAATTCATGTTAGATGTAAGAAGCCCATATTAAACATTTAAGCTTTTGCAACCCAGATAACTTACAACAGAAATTATAAAACTAATTCACAATTTAAAAATCGAGGTGGAAAATTCATAATTGATTTTGTTATTAGGTGGTATTTTGATAACTATGTGTTCAAAAGAGTACTAATATTTACAGTATTAAAAAAATGTGAAAGCTTTGTCTATTTCAATGACATTTTCTGACATGTTGAGGCAGGCTTAATTGCTAAAAGTCAAATCAGAATTTATACTTTTACTTGAAAATAATAGTGTAGGCACTGGCTATTATTTAAGAGTATAATTGCAGCAAATTCAGTTCAGGGAGGATATTTAAATCTGTGATGTCTGACCATCTGCTATAGAAGAAAATTGAGTGTTTTTTTTCCATCTTCGTGAAACAAACTCATCACAGAAATTTCACAATGTGTTCACTACTTTACTGCCCATCAACATATCTAGCGCTGAAGATTCATCACTACAAGCCTAAAGTTTCTTGTTGGAGTTTTAATACTCAAACACTCAATTTTTTAAAATTAAAAGTTAAATTTAAAATGTTCTTTTTAAACACCGTACCTATTTCTTTCCAACTCCAATTTCCCCTTTTAAATCTAATATTTAAATCCATATATGTATGGGCCTGATTTGACTTAAAATTCAAAATTTGAATGTACACTTATAGACTTTTAATTTCACAATCCCTCAATCTGATTAGTTAAGGAGATATAGAGTTGATTATCACATTCGCTCAGGCCCCAGATGCCCATTATCTCTCACGGTACCACTATTGGCTTGTAAATGTCAGACAAAAAGAATTAAACACAAAACATGCAAGGAGGTATCTAATTAATGACAGAGCCCCCTAGGTGCCCTAACACAGTGAAATATGACCAAATATTAATTTAGATTTTGATGCAAATGTATCAGATTTCATAGGACTGAAGCACAAAGATTCATTTTATTCAGATTTTCACATCTTTATGTTTTTTTTAAATGACTTATGAATTCTTTTAGACATAATCCTAGCAATCTGTGTCCTCACTGTTGCAATAAAATTGTGTGCTAGTTGATACATTCACATGCTAATGGGGTGAAATTGCATTAAGCAATATTAATATATAAACACATTAATGCATCATATGACATTCCTCTGGCTGCTACTTTAACAAAGATGTTAATGCTTCTGTATGCTAATCCTGCATGATGCATCACCATGTAAAATGAAGAAGTGTGGCGATTGTCTACCCCCTACCTTTACTTCCTTCCAAAAGAAACACAACTGCATCATTTTGTTTTGCTGAAAATAAAATGGCAAACAAATAGTGCAAAAGACATAATCCAACAAAATATTCAGGGGTCATTAAATGGAACAATTGTATCTGAACATATTTTGTCAACAATATCATGCTTTAATAGAAGATGACACAAAGTAATGACAGTTGTGATCAATGGCAAAATCTAGCTGATATAGGCAGCAGTAATGGTGGTATGAGTGAGGCAGTGGCATGGAAGCAGTAATGATGATAAAGAAAAGGTGTTGATGATCATGACTTGTGTCACTGATGGTGGGGATGGCAGAACGGTGATTAATTGCCACTGTGTGTGTTTTGGGATGTTAAAGCCAAAAATAAAATATAGAATACTCTTGTGACACAAATGAACTCCATTATCTAACAAAGAAGTACATTAACATGGAAAACATTCCACTGATACAACTAAAAACACGTACATTATTACAGATCAACAGTTTTAAAATGAATTAATCATGTTCAAATTTTTAGTCCCTCTCAGCATTTTTGAGATTCCCATTTTTTAATACAAGTCCTGGTATTGTGTAAGCTATTTAAAAACATCACTATTGCCTTCCAAAGGAATTAAACATGAAGTATCTTAGTTTCCAAATGCAGGACAGCTTCATTCACCAACTATCAATCAAGTCGGGTAACTTTGTAAGATTATCTTGACTTTAAATGACATCCAGCTAATGTTAAAAGACAGCCTACAATTCTAAAACAGCTAATCATGAAAGTTCAAGCTCTGTAACTCAGTCTAACATGAAAATTTGAAACAATTAATTCCTAAAATGGTTTTGTTTTAATAAGCACATTCATCTGTATAAACTCATCATAATTGGTTCATAATAATTTCCTCATACTCAAATGCAATGGAGAAGACTTCCTACAGATTCAAAATAAACATGTAAAATAGGTATAATCAACAACACAAAGCTGTGTCTTTCCTTTTTAAATTATGGCTGGGTTAAAGTGTGTCAAAGGGCTTACATTTCATTGAACATTAGGTGGCATTAAAAATTCAGAATTTTATTTATGTTAATTATTAATCCTTTTTTTTACAGAGACAGCTCATGTAAAATGAGGAGCTTTTATTTACAACTCATTCATCTTATCTTAAAACCATGGCTCTGAAATTCTTGTACAGTCCTATCCTTTTAACACCAAAATTAGTGAAAACCTATTTTTGAAGTGGAACATCATTTTGATAATTTACTGGTAGAATTGTGCACTCCAGAATTTTGACCTTGCCATTCAAAGTTGCACTTGTGTGAATGATGTCATTTTGCTTTAGGTGCATGTGGAATGCTATAATTCCTGAATAAACTTTGATTAGGAAATTAGGTCATATTTTTCTAAGGAGCACTTAATGTTTGACATACGTCGAACAACCATATTACAATAGCATTGCTCCCTGAGCAGTTGTCAGTTTGGGATTGGAAATCCCACTCAGGTATTTACCTTTTCTCACTAGATCTCCTTCCAAAACCATTGACTGATCAGATTCATTCAATTATCTCATCCATAGTCTTTAATTGTTCCCAGATTCTACTCACCTTGATACCCAGCTAATCTTCCTCCTCTGACTAAGGTCCCAACCTGATACCTTGCTCATCATTGAACCGCGATGTCCATGGCTATCACAATGTTTCCCTTTGATACATTGCGATAGCTATTTTTTAGCTTTGGGTATTGAATTTTTCTACAGCTGATCAGTAATAAAGGCGGCCATTGGCACATGTGAAACCTCCTTTCACATGCCTCTCCAGATACTTTTTTGTGCTAGGCCATTATTGCCAGAAAATCAGTTATTAATAGGCATGAGAAATTTAGGTCTACCACATAGTCCAGCATTAACTTGAAGATTTTAGTGCAAAATGTCTGCAGCTTCAGATTTGGCCAAGAGAAAATAGAAAATGGCACGGATGGCTAGTAACTTTGTATTAAAACTATCCTCCTGAATTTATCCTCTCAACAAAAAAAATACATTTCTAACTAAGAAGGTGCTTGGTTGAAAATAGATAAAATAGAAGGCCATTATTTTCTGACATGTATTTGAATTTAGTCAACATTGATAGCAAAACATGTAGGTGATTCTCTCTGGCTGCAATCGTCTTATTGAAACGTATTTAACGAGTTACAATGGGCACCAAGTAGTGAATTCGCTCAGAGGATGGAAAGGGCAAGAAGATGAAAATGTTTCATCTTGTTATGAAGCTGCTATAGAGAACAATAAGCAAACCACTGCATTGAGTAAAACCAGTGCTGATTAAGTAAAAATATAATTGAAGCAGATATTAGGTTCCATAACCAAAGATTCTCTATGACCAAAATCAAGTACACTTCCCCTCATAAAGATGTAAAAAGTGATCATTCTTAAGATGCCTTAAAGCATATATTTTAAAGCAAAAACATAGGAGCTTTGAAATGAAAAAGACTGGAAATCTTCAGAGCATTTATAGCTAGAGTAGATTATCTGATTGACATGAAATGTTATATGCATTTCTCTCTCTCTAAGTGTTTCTTGACTTGCTGAGTATTTTTAAAATTTTCTGGTTTTGTTTGAAATAGAATTCTTCAGAGCTTTGGAACATCAAAACAGTGTTCTGAGCAAATCTCAGGTCTTTTCATTAACTATAATAATAATTTAGTATTTTTATGGCCAGCGACTGTTTCACAAGTCAATGATATAGAATATATTACTTCAGTCTGTAAAAGACATATTTCTTACTTTGCTCTCAAATAAATCTCAAACAAGCTTTCAAATAATGGTAAATGCCAACATTTTGAATTCTGCGAGAAAATGTAAATATTTGGAAAATGAGTGGACCATTACATAATTAATAAAATAGTAAAACATTGAAAGAAAACAGAGCCACCAACCTGGTCAAAATGCAGTCCAACTTATTATTATTCAAAAGATATCTGCATGCCAATTTGGTAAAATTCTCAGGTGCAGATTTTATGTAACAATATTTTTGCTACTAAGTGACATTGCCAATAGAAATGATACAATTTAATACAAACTCTCCCATGCGGACACAGTACAATTCTCCTCTAGGTTTTGCATTTGCACAGGAGAGCTAAAATTCATCTTGCTTTCATCCTGGGCCAACTGTCACATTCACAGAAAAACTATTTTTTTAGCCTGACATGATGGATATTTTTTAGGATACAATCATGTTTGTTACAAGGAAGCAGCAATCCTTGGGAAGTTTAGAAACCAAATTTTTAAAAATTATTCTGAGGGTCACAGTGTTGGTATTTGTTATTTTAGAGAATAATGATAAACAACAAAGTAGGAACTTAAGAAAATCTTTTCAGGAAAATGCTGTGGAAAGAAGTTATTCCACTTTGCTTTGATCTTCCTTTAACAGGGACGATAGCTTTCTATTATTGTTGCGGTAGGGTTTTCCAGGGGACAGAGCTTTGCTAATGTTAATGCTTTGTCATGAATTTTACAGATAATAGAATCTGCTTCTACATTACAGAGTGGTTGCAAGGAAGCAAGGGAAGTCGAATATCTTTGCGTTAATTCATTATGCGACTGGCATAAGACTTTACAGCATCACATAATGGTATAATGATTCAAAAATAATCTAAATCATGAAATGAAAAAGATCAACAACACGCAAAGCAAGGCTGAAACAATGTTAAACATATATGCTGAAATGAGGATCAGTCATCATCTGGTAGTTGACAGCAGAGAACAGAAAATACAAAGACAATTATGTCCTCAGAAATAAAAATACTGCTACTTTTAAATGTCTTTAAATAAAGACATAACCTTTTCCTGACAACAAGGTGATTCAGATTTTCCTTCAAAAATTGCCATGGGGGGAAAAGCAGAAACTAAAAAAAAAATCAACAAATAATAATGTAAAAAATGAAATTTAAGGAGAGAAAAATTAGCAAAGGGACAAAGAAGGAAATACCTGGAAACTGAAGTATTCACATACAGCACATATCTGTTATGTCTTTAAATCCCTTCTGCAGCTGTAGTTTACAATAAGCATAAGTCAAACAATGGAATGTGGAGGCACAACAAACTGCAGATGCTGGAATTTGAAGCAAAGAAAGTATTACCCAAAGGGTTTGATTGCATCTGTGGAGGGAAGTACATATATTTGGTGTTTTGTGCCAAGACTTGGGACTTTCTATAGGCAGGCAATCACTTGGCCTAACAATATTTTTTCTCTCTGCTGACTACCCACTCTTTTGCCAGAAGATAAAGAATTAAAAGGATAGTCACAACTTGGAGCAATTAACATTTTTGCCACAGATCCAATATGAAGAAAGATTTCTCCCTGATGATTAGAATGCATTAGAAATTATATCTGGTTTAACAATGAGAGGCTGTAGGAAAACCCCAAACCAATGTTTAATTCTTCTTCTGAGATAGCTTCTGTGATTGAGAATAATATTCACACTACTTCCATGAGTTCTGTGAATCTGAGGTGGTTAGTGAGGCCAGTGCTGGAAACATAGATTCTTCCCCAGATGGGCAGTTGGTGACTGATGATGTTTGATGCAGGATGTTTGTTTGCTGCAGAGGCATAGCACTGAGGTTCTCAGCACCATTCTGAACGGCTTCACTTTTAACTGATTGTAGGCCAGTAATTCAGAGGTGTCAGCACATCCTTGAATCTTTTCCTCTATCCTTTTGGTAATCTCTTCCTAGTATGTCATAGGGTTGTAATAAAGTGTCTGATTTGGAGGTCTCACTTTGGGCATCATAACAAAATGGCCTGTTCATTGTAGCCATTTGAATGTAGCAAGAGCCTTAATATTGCAGATGTTGGCCTGGGAGAAGGTACTGATTTTGGTTTACTTGTCTTTCAGTGAATATGGAGTGACAGTTTGGTTTGTGTATTTCTCCAGTGTCATTTGGAGGATGTTACATTCTCCTACTGAATATTTGATCAAATTGTTCGATGAGTTTGAAACAGACTATGTATTATGGCTACCGCTATTCTTGGAGTACCAGTCAGTGAAGATTATATCCACTGTGCCCTGATTGGTCAGAATCCACACTCAAGTTCAGAAAGCAGCTTTGTGGAAGAGGCAGTTGAGGAGGGCCGTGTCTTTAGGTTTCCTTAAGGTGGTCAAAAAGGAGAGCTTTCCATAGTTGCCAGAGTTGGGCATCTCCTTTCTCAAAGGTAACCACAATTACAGCATCTCTCAGTTCCCTGAAGATGGCTGGATTAGTGACTGAAATTCTTCAACATTGAACTCTATGATTTTAGCAGGAATGCCATCTGCTTCCAAGGCATAGTTAATTTTGAGGTGTGCCCTTCTCAACTTTTTGTTGGCCAGCATGGTGGAATGTCTGGCCCACACAGACTGACCTGGAATGGAATTAATTGCCCTCACGTCAAGGCAGAATCATCATTGAGGAGAAATGTTATTTCCACCAGGTGTTGACTTGGAAATACCAGGTGTCCCTGGTGTGCTCAGCCACATACTTGGATCTCTAAAGGGATGGGGCCTTTGGCGTTAGGGATGACTTTTACTGTGCAAAACAAATTGCATGCCCAGCCATCTGGGCTTTCTCCATCCATAATCTGTTCTTCAATTCATAGGTTTTGTATCAGTCTTCTCCTTTCAGTTACCTATAAAAATGTTGTTTTTCACTTGAGGAAAAGTGGAACTTGCATCCCAGGAGTGCTTTACATTTGCTATTCATTAATTCTCTTGCTCGTTTTCATCAAACCTGTCCTGGTTCTTCTTGTTAGAAAAGTAAAGCACCACTTTGCATGTGTCCATAACTGCTCAAATATATTTATTTGATATTGCTTGTCACAATGCTGCCTCTCACCTCGAATGATGTGGAGTAATTTTCAGAACTAATGGGAAACTGTTCAACCCATTGTGACCACACTGCAAAACCAAACTTAACTGGTCAGTTGCAGTATGCAGACAATGCTTGTGTTTGCATACACTTAATGCCCAATATGTAATTATATTTACATTGGCTATCATATTTCACCTGCAAAAGTTAGTTTGGTATATTTGACCTTCATATAAATTCAAATGGATCATGTATATTATCTTTGGCTTGGCTTCGCGGACGAAGATTTATGGAGGGGGTAAAAAGTCCACGTCAGCTGCAGGCTCGTTTGTGGCTGACAAGTCCGATGCGGGACAGGCAGACACGGTTGCAGCGGTTGCAGGGGAAAATTGGTTGGTTGGGGTTGGGTGTTGGGTTTTTCCTCCTTTGCTGTACTTGTAACAACAGAGGAAGCCATTTAACTCACCAAGTCTAATGAAGCTTCCATGAAGTAATCCCACTTCTGCTCTCCTTATTTTCCTGGATCAATGCAACCAATTCTCTCTTATGCATGCCAATCATTTCCCTTGATTCCTTTTTGCCATCTGCCTATGGAGTGTATTAGGGATCTTAGGGTCTAAGTCCATAGATTCCTGAAGGTTCCTGCACAAGTTGATAAGATCATCAAGAAGGTGTATGTTATGCTGGCTGTAATTGATCAAGGGATTGAGTTCATGAATATGAGGTTATGTTGCAGCTCTATAAAACTCTGGTTAAGCCACACTTAGAGTATTGTGTTTATTTCTGTCACCTCATTATAGAAAGGATGTGGAAGCTTTAGCAGGATGCTGCCTGAATTGGAGAATACGACTGATGAGGGAAGGCTGAGCAACCCAGGACTTTTCTCTTCGGGGTGA